>NC_061112.1:138431395-138659034 GCF_002878395.1 Capsicum annuum
TAGATTCTATCTAAACTAAAATAAGAATTGACATTCACATTTTTCCATACTTAACGAAACATAAAGTACAAGAGTAGAACATGATGCTATCATATATAAAGTTTTTAGATTCCATCAAAACTAAAATAAGAACGTACATTCATTTTTTCAAATTTATATGTAACATAAACGAAAAGTATGAGAATAGAACAGGAACCTTTGTAATGAAACAGATAAAATAGTAGCAACCATACTTTCACCAAAACCAAAAATGGAACCCAAATTCATCTCTTTTGACTGATGATTTTTTCTGACTGATTTTTTTCTTTGTTTTTCTCTGCTTTCCGATGCAGTGTTAATGTTTTCTCTGTTATCTGATCAGGGTGTGATGCAGTATGTGTAGAATAGTGTACGTATGATAGGAAGAGTCCTTAAATATGGGGAAGTCTGGGGGGAATAGTTGGGTAGAGATCAGATAAGGGGAGATTTAAAATTTAAATATTTTTCTTTTTCTTTATTTCCTTTTTTTTCTCTTTTTTTTTTCTAGAAGATAGTAATAATAACAAATATAAACAATAAATAAATAAATAATAATAATAAAAATAATATAATGATAACTAATTAATTTTTATATTTAAGAAAATACAATAAAAGTTAAAAAATAGTTAAAAATAAATATAATTAAGATAGTACTAAAACTACTAACTTGTTTATTTAAAATTTAAAAAGAAAATATTTTTTTTAAAATTTTTGTATTATTTTTAAAAAATTAGAATAAAATAAACATAAAACATCTAAAAATTTACTTTATTTTTTAACTACAAATTTATTGAAATAAAAATAATAATTTAAATAATATTAGACCAAATATAAATATTTAATATCGAAAAATATATATATTAAACTCGGGGAGGGTCAAAATCACGTGTCTACACCCAGAACTCTAACAAGTAGCAAGAGAAAGATCGTGGATCAAACTCCGCAATTTCTCTAAAAAGCTCAAGCATTCAAATCAAGTTCATCAAAATTCAAGATCAAGACCGCAATATTCAAGAACAAGCTCAAAATCAACTGCTTCCAAGGCTGCAGATTCAAAGTTCTCTGCTGAAGTAGAAAGCATCCTTGATGTTACTTTCGAAAGCCTGGGAGCTTTCACAAGAAGCAAGGAAGGCTTGCTAGGACAACAAACACATCCAGTGTCGTCCGCTCCAGCTCCAGTTTTTGGACCTTCAACCCCAAAAGGAACGAAGTCCAATAAAAGTGCTTCGGGGGGAGGAATCAGTGTGGCAGAATCGCTTAAGAAGACTTTAGCTCTACTTGAGCATTCTGGTTCCAAATACTCTGGCGCAAAGAGCGATGGTCGTTCAACAAATGTGTCATCTCCACTTACACCACAAAAGCTGAGCACTTCAAGGTTCAACTTATGTGATAATCCATGTTACTCTCTAATGTCTCCGATAATCATGCAAGCAATGGTAACTGGTGCCTCGTCTATGGAGGAACAACTTGCGAATTTGACAAAGGCAATTGAAGACCTGACCAACTATGTTTAGAATCAAGAAGCTAGGATTGATAAGATAGTAGATAGGGTGGAAGACTTGATAGACAGAGAATCTATTCATGCACCAAAAAAAGCTCCAGAGGTTCATGAGATAGAAAATCCTGTGAAACAAATACCATCGACTAAAGAGATGCAAATTTCTACTGAGCGAATGATCCCGATTGGGCAATTGAGGGAATTTATTGAAGGGACCCTAAAAAACAAGTATGATGTTGTCACCAAGTCTTCCCTTGCATATGCCAAGCCTTACACTGCAAGAATAAATTGCCTCAAAATATCTGCTGGCTATCAACCCCCCAAATTTCAACAATTTGAGGAAAAAGGTAACCCAAAACAACATGTCGCACACTTTGTCGAAACATGTAATAATGCTGGAACTTACGGTGACTATCTTGTCAAATAGTTTGTTCGTTCCCGAAAGGGAAATACCCTTGATTGGTATACAGACCTCGAGCCTAACTCCATCGATAGTTGGGAGCAATTGGAACACGAGTTCCTAAATTGGTTTTATTGCACAAGGCGTACAGTGAGCATGATAGAGCTCACAAATACTCAGCAAAGAAAGGATGAGCCAGTCATTGACTTCATCAATCGATAGAGAAATGTGAGTTTAAACTGCAAAGATAGGCTCAGTGAAGCTTCTGCAATAGAGATGTGCGTCCAATGAATGCACTGGGGACTTCTCTACATCTTGCAAGGAATTAACCAAAATCCTGTAAAGACTTCGCTACTCGTGCTCACGACATGGAGTTGAGCATGTCTTCTGCTGGAAAGGAAGGAACACTTATTCATGACCCTCGAAGGGGAAAGGAAAAACAGTAACCCAAAAGATGGGGCAAGTTTGTTCCCAAAAATGAAAACAAGGAGTCCATGAATGTTGATGTGTCTCCTGTGAAGGTCACCACAAAGGTAAGCAAGAAGCAAAATATGAAGACGACTTTTGAAGCACGTCTGAATAAATAAACTTTAAATGAGATGCAAGAAAAGGAATATCCCTTCCTTGATTTTGATGTTTCTGAGATTTTCGATGAACTCCTTGAGCATAAGCTCATTGAACTCCCAGAGATGAAGCATCCCATCGAAGCTGGAAGGACCAATGACCCTAATTGTTTTAAATATCATTGGCTCGTAAGTCATTCTCTAGAAAAGTGCTTTTTCTTTAAAGATAAAGTCATGCAACTGGCAAAAGAGAAGAAGATCTTCTTCGATGATGAGACAGCCAGTTATCATCAAATCTCTATTACTTTTGGCTCGCTCGACCCAGTCCAAATATGTGTAGAAGAGTATAATGAAAAAATATTAGAGCCTGACAGGTCTTCAGTTGATGAAGGCAATGATGAAGGTTGGACTCTGGTGACGAGGAGCAGAGGCAGGAGGATGAGTCTGCAAAAGGAGTCATCCGAGCATCCAACCAGAAGGAGAATGATAAAGAAACCAAGGAAACAGAAGTTGGTTGAATTCTCAAAGAAGACGAGGGTGACTGAGCTTCACCACCAAAAAACCTCAGCGTCCGGTGACTTTAGAGAAATTCTTATCGAGTTGGTTTCATGTAAAGATTTCCTAAGTCAACCTTGAGGCGTCTTGTTTTAATACCGCCAAAGA
This sequence comes from Capsicum annuum, assembly GCF_002878395.1. Classification (NCBI taxonomy): domain Eukaryota; kingdom Viridiplantae; phylum Streptophyta; class Magnoliopsida; order Solanales; family Solanaceae; genus Capsicum; species Capsicum annuum. The sequence goes on from NC_061112.1 coordinate 138,434,538, forward strand.
GGGGGTAAAGGGTGAGAATCTACCCATGGAGGTTCCTTCACCTTCCGAAAAGCTTGCTGAAACTGTTGGCGAAGAGGCACATGTGTGTGATACAAAAATCAAATTTACAAATAACGATCTTCTGCTTGGTGAGTCCCTACATAACCATACCTTATACATGGTGGGTCAAATTCTAGGAAAGAAGATTAATAGAATCTTGATAGATGAGGGGTCTGGAGTCAATATCCTGCCTATCCACATGATGAAAGAAATTGGCATCGCTACTAGCGAACTAGACGAAAGCTGTATAATGATCCAAGTCTTCAATCAAGAGGGCCAGAGGGCCATGGGATATATCAAGTTGGGGATTCGTATGGATGATTTTCAATCAAACCCATTGATGCATGTGATCGATGCCAAAACTTCATCTAATATATTGCTTGGTAGGCCCTGGGTGCATGGGAAAAAAATTATCTCATCCTTTTACTATCAGCGCTTGAAGTACCTCAAAGGCTGAGTGGACAGAAAGACAGTCGCCGATGATAAGCCATTCACTGAAGCTGAGTCACATTTTGCCGATGCAAAATTCTACTTAAAAAAGCATGTTGTGGATGAGAAAAGGGTTGAAGATGTCACCAAGACCAAGTGTGATGATCTTACATCTAAGAATATCGCGGTGATTGTCGAAAAAGTCACCACCAAGAAGCCTCTCTCCACTTCAAATAAAGAAGGTGTCACTTCTACGAAAAAAAGGCAACTCTCATTCTTCGCTACGTACCGAAGGTAAGAGAAGAAAAAGATCACCCATTGAATTCCCTAGATAATATGCTAAGGGGATAACTTTACCTATCAGGAAGATTAATGCAATAAATCCATCCTCAAGACTTTTTGAAGAGTCTGTCTCAAAATCTGCCGCAAGATATGACACTCCCTACGAAATATACGAAGAATGAATTCGATCCAAATACATACAAGCTATTTGTAAAGGTTGGATACAATTCAAATGAGCTATCAAGGTTGGGCAAACTTTCGCCGGAAGGTACGACCAGGTAGGCACGTGAAAGCCTAGGATATATGTAGCCACCTCCAATTCACATCTCTATAAGAAGGGCGGTTAGCAATTATATCACTGTAGAAGAAGAGTTCACTGCATCCAACAAGAGAGCTTCTGTCTTTGACTGACTTAGATAATGAACTGCAAGAACTTCTGTGTTTGAAAGGTTAGGACCTCTAAATAAGAGGAAAAACAACAAGTGTAAGAGAAGTCGTCAAAGCACGATGATGCACTCTTCACTTAAAATACAAAAAGATTTACAAAGTTTGATTCCATCTAGAATGAAGCGACAGACGGAACTGGTAGTTTTATCCAATGAGGTGCTAAAAGTAAAGGCGCATACTGTGGTTTATACCAAGCAACACAAAGAAGCTGAAGAGAGTGTTGACTCCTCATATCATATTACAACCCAGAATGAGAAAGATATCTCATCTCAAATGAAGGTTGATGAAGAGATTAAAGATTCCTTTTGGTGTTATCATATATCCGTCAACGATGATGATGTTTAAGAGGAAGAAGATGCTGGAGATGCTCCATCACAACTTGAATAAGGAGTAAAGGCCATAATAGATCCCTTAAAGAAAGTTAATTTTGGAACCGATGAAGATCCAAGACCAACTTACCTGAGCGCATTTCTAGAAATGAAAGAGGAAATCGCTTATATGGACATAATCAAAGAATATATGGATGACTTCGCTTGGAGATATAAGGAAATGATGAGTTTAGATCCAAAAATAGCAGTCCATCAGTTGGTGGTCAAGAATGCTGCTCGTCCTATTAAGCAAGCCCAAAGACGCTTTAGGTCGGAGTTGGTTCCTTTGATTGAAAATGAAGTTAACAAAATCATTGAAGCGGGCTTTATTCGTGAAGTCAAATATCCCACATGAATTTCAAGTATTGTTCCAGTACGGAAGAAGAATGGCCAAATTTGAGTTTGTGTCGATTTTCAGGATCTCAACAATGCCTGCCCTAAGGATGACTTTCCAATCCCTATACCAGAGTTGATGATTGATGCCACCACTGGTTATGAGGCAATGTCCTTCATGGATGGTTCATCCGGCTACAACTAAATCCGTATGGCGCCAAAGTATGAAGAACTCACTGCATTTCGTACTCCCAAAGGTATTTATTGCTACAAGGTGATGCCTTTTGATTTGAAGAACGCTGGTGCCACTTATCAAAGGGCTATGCAGAATATCTTTGATGGCCTTCTCCATAAAAATATTGAATGATATGTGGATGATCTAGTGGTGAAGTCAAGAAAGAGAGATGACCACTTAAAAGACCTAAGAATGATATTCGAGTTACTTTAAGGATACCAACTTAGGATGAATTGAAGTGTGCCTTTGGAGTTACTTCTGGAAAGTTTCTTGGCTTCATTGTGCGATACCGAAGAATTGAAATTGATCAAGACAAGGTTGATGCGATTTTGAAGATGCCCAAGCCTCAAAATATTCATGATTTAAAAAACCTTCAAGGAAGGCTAACATATTTAAGGAGGTTCATCTCAAACCTGGCTGGGAAATGTCAACCATTTAGTTGTTTCATGAAGAAGGATACTCCCTTCGAATGGGACCAAGCTTGTAGTAATGCTTTTGAGAGTATCAAATCATACTTAATGAAGGCACCAGTTCTTACGGCACCCATACCTGGGAAACCATTGATACTCTATATCGCGGCACAAGACAGGTCAGTTGGAGCACTACTGGCTCAAGAAAATAGTGAAGGCAAAGAAAACTCTCTTTACTATTTGAGTAGAATGATGATGCCGAATGAGCTGAAGTATTCTCCGATCAAAAAGTTATGTTTGGCATTGGCTTTCTCAATCCAAAAGAAGAAACACTACTTTCAAGCCCATGTTGTTCATCTTGTGTCCAAGGAAAATCCCATCAAGTTTGTAATATTGAAACCAGTCCTCAATGATCGACTTGCAAGGTGGTACCTCCAATTTCAACAGTTTGAGATCGCGTACATCCCCCCAAAGGCTGTAAAATGACAAGCATTGGCTGAATTCTTGGCAGATCACCCAATACCTGATGACTAGGAACTGGGCAATGAACTTCTTGATGAAGATTCAATGGTTGTTAAAGTTAGATCCCCATGGAAGATGTACTTTGAGGGTGCCACACATCGAGATGGAGCTGGTGCTGGCGTAGTGTTTTTTACTCCACAAGAAGAGGTCATCCCCTACTCGTTTACCTTGATGAATCGTTGCTCCAATAATGTTGCTGAATATCAAGTGCTCATACTCAGACTTGAGATGGCTGTCGACATAAAACAACTATAGTTACAAGTTTTTGGTAACTCCCAATTGGTGATTAAGCAGGTTTTGGGAAGTTATGAAGTCCAGAAGCCTGAGTTAAGATCATATCATGATTATGCACAGAAGTTGATGGGATGTCTTGGAGAAGTAACCCCCCAGCATGTGCTAAGAAAAGAAAATAAGCAAGCTGATGCTCTAGCTGCTTTGGCTTCAACCTTAACTCTTCCAACTCAGACGCGAGTTACCATCCGCTAAGAATAGGTAGTACTGCCTTCGGATGATGATGTAGAAAATAAGGTTGAATACCTCGTTACCATGTATGGAGCTGTAAAAGAAGATTGACGACAACCTATCATTGATTACTTATGTTATGGGATACTTCCAGAAGATCCAAGGAGAAAGACTGACATTCGTCGTCGTGCCCCTCGCTTCCTTTACTAAAAAGACACACAACACATAAGATCATTTGAATAAGTACTCTTACGGTGTTTGGGAGAAGAAGAAGTAATTTAAGCTTTGCAAGAAGCGCACTCGGGAGTTTGTGGATCATATCAGTCTGGACCGAAGCTCCATTTTCACATTAAAAGGATAAGATATTATTGGCCAACGATGGTGAAAGATTGCTTGGACTATGCTTGGAGATGCAAAGCTTGCCAATTTCATGCAAATTTCATACATTAACCTCCAGGGGTGCTGCATCCAACTGTAGCGTCTTGGCCATTCAATGCTTGGGGAATGGATGTTGTTGTTCCACTACCAAAGTCTTCTGGTGAACACTTATACATCTTGGCCGCGATAGATTACTTCTCAAAATGGGCCGAAGTTGTTGCTCTCAAGGAAGTAAAGAAAGAAAAGGTTGCGAACTTCATCCGAGTGAATATCGTCTACCGTTTTGGAATCCCTCAGTATATAATAACTGACAATGGAAAGACATTTGATAACAAGCTGATGAACAAAACATGTGGCCTCTTTGGTTCAAGCAACGCAAATCTTCTATGTACCATGCTGCCGCCAATGGTCTAGCAGAAGCATTCAATAAGACTTTATGCAACTTATTGAAGAAAGTCGTCTCCAAATCCAAACGATACTGGCATGAGCGGATGGAAGAAGCTTTGTGGGCGTATAGGATAACTTATCGTACACCGATGCAAGCAATCCCATACTCACTTGCTTTTGGAGTTGAAGCAGTTTTGCTACTTAAGCGTCAAATACCTTCTTTGAGACTGGCCATTCTAGAAGGTCTCACTGAGGAAGAAAATGCTAAGTTTCATCTTATGAAGTTAGAATCTCTTGACGAGAAGAGGCTGGAGGCTCAACAAAATCTTGAATGTTATCAAGCCCGGTTATCTCATTCTTTAAACAAAAGGGTTCGTTTAAGGTGCTTCCAAGTTGGAGATCAAGTCCTTGCAGTAAGAAGGCCCATTATCACTTCTCATAAGTCTGGGGGCAAATTCACCCCAAAGTAGGATGGACCATATGTCGTATAACAGGGATATTCAAACGGTGCTTACAAGCTTATCGATGCAGATGGCGTGAGGATTGGCCCCATCAACGCCAAGTTCTTGAAGAAGTACTATCCTTAAAAGATAACACTCCTTAAGGCACGAGTACAAACTGCATGTACACTCCTTAAGTCACGAGTATAAACTGCATGTACACTCCTTAAGGCACGAGTATTAACTGCATGTACACTCCTTAAGGCACGAGTATAAACTGCATATCCACTCCTGGCTTGCAAGAGTATAAATTGCCTGTCCACTAGTTGCCCGCAAGAGTATAAACTGTGTACGGCTCAAAAAGAAAATGAAAGTTCGCTAGGTTGAAAACCTCGAAAGAGGCGGCCTAGGCAAAAGTTAGGACACAAGAAAAAAAAACACTCACCCAGAACTACGTTGTGACTTGATCCTCTTTATTGAGGTATGTAGGCGCTTAGAATTTCATTCTGAGTTCAGTTGCATGAGTGTAAAAAAAAAGAGTTCATATAGTATCTACCATATGGATACCAAGTATGAAACTATTCTAATTAAATTTTGGACTTACTCTAAATATTTGTGACTCAATGGGGGCAACCCATCGAAAAGAAATAGAGTTCCTTCAATGGGATTCAGAATGCCAAAGTTCTCCAAGCCTTCAACTAAAAGGATCTCAAAAATTTATATGCCTTAAGGTGGACAAGATTTGTTCGTTTTCACCTTAAGCGGGCCTCTAACGAGTTTATCCTTAAAGGATATTGAAATTTTCATACCTTAAGGTGGACAAGATTTTTTCCTTTGTACCTTAAGCTGACCTCTTACGGATTTATCCTTAAAGAATATCATAATTTCCATGCCTTAAGGTGGACAAGATTTGTCCCTTTGCACCTTAAGTTGTCCTCTCACGGGTTTATCCTTAAAAGGATCTCAAAAGTTCCATACCTTAAGGTGGACAAAATTTGTCCCTTTGCACCTTAAACTGGCCTCTCGCGGGTTTATCCTTAAAAGGATCTCAAAAGTTTCATGCCTTAAGGTGGACAAAATTTGTCCCTTTGTACCTTAAGCTGGCCTCTTACGTGTTTATCCTTAAAAGGATATAAAAATTTTCATGCCTTAAGGTGGACGAAATTTGTCTCTTTGCACCTTAAGCTGGCCTCTTACGTGTTTATCCTTAAAAGGATATAAAAATTTTCATGTCTTAAGGTGGACAAAATTTGTCCCTTTGCACCTTAAGCCGGCCTTTCGCGGGTTTATCCTTGAAAGGATATCAAAATTTTCATGCCTTGAGGTGGACAAAAATTTGTCCCTTTGCACCTTAAGCTAACCATTGGAAATGGCTCATACTTAAAGAATACCATTGCATAAGTGCATCAAGTGAAAGGGCCCATACTTAAAGAAGACCATTGCATAAGTGCATCGATGAAAGATGTTGTGCTGAAAAAAAGTGACGAAAATAAGAGAAAAGTAAGAGGGAAAGAAATTACCTCAATATTGCTGATGACTTGAAAATCCTAAAATTGATATTAAAAAAGTGGGGAAACTACCTCCTTTGATAGAGTTATAGGATGGATGTTTTCTTCTCCAATATAAATTCAGATTGGAATAACTTTCATCTCCAAATTCAAATTGGAGATTCTTTCTTTCTCCAATATAAATTCAGATTGGGATAACTTCCATCTCCAAATTCAAATTGGAGATTATTTTCTTTTCCCATACAAATTCGAATTGGAGGTTATTTCCTTCTCCCATACAAATTCAAATTGGAGGTTGATTTTCTTCTTTCATACAAATTCAAATTGGAGGTTGTTTCCTTCTCTCACACAAAGTCAAATTGGAGGTTGTTTTCTTCTCCAATCTAAGTTTAAATCGGAAGAGTTTTATTCCTGGTTAATTAAGACAGTGAAAAAGTCTTCTAAAACTGTTTGATATTGGATATCATGCCTCACCAACGGGTCTTAAGTATAGAGATTCGTGGAAAAAAAATAAGAGAGCTTTGAGAGACAATGTCAATATGGTTTGGCTTTAAAGTTTTTGAATGAGGCGTTCTTATGTAGGAAAATCGTTGAAGCACAAAGGAAACATGTTTAAATAATCATACTTCAAGGCTAGTCTCCAAAATATTAAATGTCTCGACAAGTCTTGAAGTAGGGGGCATTTGTGGGCGATGCAATTTTATTAAATTTAAATCCGTACAAAATTCGGATTGTATTAAATTTAAAATATATTATTCCCGAATAAATATTACGGATTAATATAATTGAATTAATTATTTAAGTCCAAATAGGTATGGATTTAAATAAGGCCCAATATTATTGGGTTAGTCCATTAATTTGGGCTATAAATGATGAACCCACTTTACTAAGCCCAAAATATTGTCATATTCTAGAGGTCCAAATAAGTGCCACGTGTCAAATGACGTGGCATGCCAAGTCAAATGAAGGAGCCAATAGGACCGTGCCACATGTCAAACTAATGCAGCAGACCCATAAAATAAAAGCCCATAAAAGGTGTCACATCACTTAAATCTGATTGGTCAAAGGAAGTCCATATTCATCAAGACTCTTCCTTGCCTACAACTATAAATAGGGGCCTCATAATTCAGAAAAAGGGACCCCAAGAACTTTAACAAGTAGCAAAGCTCGTGATCAAACACCGTAATTTCTCTAAAAAGTTCAAGCATTCAAATGAAGTTCATCAATATTCAAGAATAAGCTCAAAAGCCCTTGAATTCAAGCAGCCCTTGAATTCAAGCACAAGTCAAGATCAAGTCCCTCAAATCAAGAAATCAAGTTCAAATTCAAGATCAAGCTCGAAGCCCTTGAATTTATATTTGAATAGGCGAATCAGCGGGCTGATTTATATAGATTGTAACACTCGCATTAAAGTTAATAAAACGATTGTTGCAATATTTTCTTGTTTCGATTATTTATTTTTCGGTCTTGAAAATTTTATTGTCCTACACACACAGCACAAGTATGGTGCCTGGATGCGTAAATGCAGGAGTATTCACGATCTGATTTGGTTCAGTACTGTACGTATCTCAAATATGCTATGAGATGGTAAAATACTTATCTTTATCAAGTGTTTACCCTAATTAACTAATTTAACTTATGATGATTAAATGACAAAAATCTATACACGAACACAAAGCATGTTAACCTTATATATACCGAGACCAAAGTATGTTAGCCTATAATCCACATTCCACCATTACTATTACGTTATATTTATAATTTACTTTCTCCGTTTTAGAATAACTGGCTCCTATTGATTTGACATTCTTTTTAAGAAAATATTTATTAGACGTTTATTTTACCAAATTCGCTTATTAATTGCGATTTGAAAATATAAATTTGAGTATATACACTTTATGTAATCATTTAATGATGAAATAACATAATAGCAGTATTTTTTTTTTTTATAAAAGAAATAATTAAATTAAAATAAATATTTTTAAAAAGAGAAAGTAGTATAGAAGTTGACATCTGGGGGTACACTTTTGCCTTTCATGAAATGTCAAAGGTCGCACGAAGATGGTACAATTTTAAGACTTTCTCATAACCTAGTGGTCCTATATGTGGGTGATTGGATGATAATAAAGTTCCTCAAATATAGTTGTAAGAGGTGGCTATAAATTAATAAAATAATCTTTCAGATCTTTATTTTCTATTTTAACTTTGATTAATTTTGTGCGCTTCATCCTCAAGAACAGTAATTGATCACTTGGTGCATTCATCATCATTCACTCTTAGTTAACACTCACTAATAGTCATGACCTGATTTGTGGCCTTAATTCATTTGATACATATCAGTTTCCACTCCTCCAGCAAAATTTATATAGTGCTGAGTTGCATCATCGTCGGCTGCACAAATTATTCACTTCTATATAGAACCAATTGGAAATTACAAAAGCTCTGATTTACTAAAGTGAGAAAAAAGAGTAAACTAGTGACACTTTTGTTCTTTTTAAAAAAAATAAAAAAATTCCCCTTTGAGCCAATTATGTAGTCAATGTTATGATCATTATGTTTATGGGCAAACATGGGAGTTGAACGTGCGCATGGTGAATTGACACTCTTTGCTAGAAATTGTAGTACAATGACATTATAATATTTAGCCATAAGCAACGAAACATCTCCCTTTTGAGTCCCATTTCCAGTAATATCCAAGCTACATAGATAAGGCTAATAAAATAGTGTAATTTTTCGATGAAAAGGTCCTAATGGACTCCTTGCGCTCCTAAGTTCCACCACTGACCGGGTATATCAAAGTTTTAAAATTTGAGAGATGTGAAAAGCATTTGCGAATTCAAAATTTGGATAAGGATTTAAAATTTTATGGTGGACCTTTAAAAACATTATAGTTATTATACCTGTTTATTGCACTTATATTCATATTATATATAATTTAAATAAAGATATTGAATTTTGTTGAACCCCCAAACTCATGAATGAATCTACCGCAGAAGAGGACCGAAAGGAAGCTTAGAAACCGACAAAATAAAAGTTTGGCAAGAACGTCAATGTCAATTGTTTTGACACTAAATTAATAGAGTATTTGATTCGTTACTTTAGTAGCTTGATAAAGCACTATAATTTCTTTATGTGGCCATTGGGAATTTAGCTAGTAGTGGTATATTAATAGAAAAAGAAGTGCGAAAATTTAAATTCCATGCATTTTACTACTGGTGAGTGAGTTGGTACCATTATCTAGAGATCGAGAAAGATGGAATAAATTAAGGACATCCTTTTTCTCTTCGCATGCCCAATGGCCATCACTAAGAGTTGCTTATCTCCACTGTATATTATTTATTACCACTATTTGATAAAATGGGAAGTCATTTATTTATTTTTGTTGGACAAAGACAGATTTTCTGGAAAATATTTCTAGCGTCTGGTTGGAGAGTTAAAAATGTATATATTAGAGATTGATAATAATGTGAATTGGATATCGTTTCTAGAGAAAGCTTTTAGAGTATATAAAAGACTGAAATAATGTTTTTCAATAATGCGTATTGTCCGCTTTGCCCTGACAAGCTCACAAATTTGTCTCTTGAGCTACATCATCATCGAGCTCAAAAGCGTGTGTATCATGTTAACTTGTACTATGTCTTTAAAGTTTCTCACTTAATCCTCTCATTCTTTAGAAGTCTACTAATCTTTTTATGTGATCTGTCCTTGTCGGTCCACCCTCTGTCATGAGCGTCAATTACACCCTTTTAATATATATATATATATATATATATATATATATATATATATATATAAATAAGGCAAAATGACCTTCTGGATCCCTGTACTATGTCGGTTATGTAAGTTGGACACTTCTACTTACATGTTTGTCATCTGGACCCATGAACCCACTAAAAACAACATTTTAAAACCTTTTTTGGTGAGTGTAACACACTCTCCTCCACATCAGCTGCCACGTCTGACACGGCTGTCACGTATGCCACGTCATTTAAAAAATAAAAAAAATAAAATATTACATTAAATTTCAAATCATTTTTAAAATGCTACATAACAAATTAAATATTAAAATTAATTTAATTAAATAAGAAAAATCTATAAATTGTAAAAAAATTTAAATAATCATGTTTTTATTTTTGCTCACAAATTAAACATCAAATCCATTCCAAATAATTAAAATTCTTCTCCAACTAATTTAAATTTTTAACTATAAATTCATACATACAAACATAGTAATTTTTTTATTTTTAACAAATTCACAAAGTTTAATTTTTTTAAGCGAAATTCACTATTTTTTTTCAATATTCACTATCACTCACTTTCAATTTAAATTTAAATTTTAATCCCCAAAAAAATAAAAAGATTTCAAATTTAAATTTTAATTAAAAAATGAAAGGATATGAATTGAGAGAAAAAATTAAAATTAAAAAAAAAAAAGTGAACGTGTGTGTGAGAGAGAGGGGGCTGGAAGTGTGTTTGGGTGGGGTGTGGGGGCTGGAAGGGGCTGGGGTGGGGTGGGGATGGGGATGAGAGAGGCATGGGGGCTGTGGGTGGGGTGGAGCTGGGTGGGATGGGGACGGGATGGATAGGGTGGGGGGCTGGGGAGGGGGGGGGGGGTTGGAGGTGGGAGGGGGGGAGGGGAAAGAGGGGGGGGGGGGGGGGGGGGGGGGGGGGGGTGGGAGTTTTTTTTTTAAATTTATTATTTTTATATTTTTAAAAATATTTTTAAATTAAAAAAGATGGAGGGAAAAAAAATCTTTTTTTTTTTAAATTATAAAAATATTTTTTTTAATTTTAAAAATATTTTTAAATTAAAAAAGATGAAGGAAAAAAAGGATTCTTTTTTATTTTTTTCTAAAATTATAAATTATTTTTTATTTTTTTTTAAATTTTAAAAATATATTTAAATTATTTTAAAATTTTTAAAAATATTCTTAAAGTTTTTTTAAATTTTTAAAAATATTTTTAAATTTAAAAAGATAGAGAAAAAAAAAGGATCCTTTTTATTTTTTTTTTATATTTTATATATATATATATATATATATATATATATATATATATATATATATTTATATATTTTAATTATTTTAATGTTAAATTGGTCAAAAAATGACCCCCACTCGCACCCCAGGCGAGTGGGTACACTTTAATTATTTTCTTTCTTCTTTTTTTCATGTGTTTTGATTTTTGAAAACAGACAAAGATAAGAAAATTGAAAATCCACGATATATCTAGTAAAAAAAAATAGTGGAGTATTTGAATTAGCGGAAATGAAAATTAACTTTCAGATTTCTGTTATAATTACTAAAAATAGTACTAGAATTTTTTAAAGAAATTACCATTGTGAAGGAAAATTGTATTCGTCCATAAGGATTCTCAAGTTTGTTTTCTGACAACCAAACATTTATTTCTTAAGAAAACTTATTTTTCTAAAATAAATTAAAACATTTTTCCAAATATTTGATATATCATACCAAACATACCAATACAAGATGGAGAATGGAGACAGTGACCGACTTTGCTGATCAAAGTTTTAGAGTCCTTTTACACGATAAACCGCACTGGCTTCCTCAGTATAAAATCAAATAGTGTCACATGGGACCCAAACATACATAACATTGTCAAATCCGAATGACCATTTGGAAAACAATCAATTTAATCCTTTAAATAAAACATCAAATGGGACACTAATATATATAGCTAATGTAATTTCATATTATATCTTCGTACCCACATGTCAAGTAAGAAGTCTCTAATGATAATACATAAAACGATGTTTACCTAACTGATGAGAAACATTTATATTAAAGGAGAGAGTGATTTCTGACATAATATCCAGATGATTAAGCTAATAACCAATAGACACAAGAAGGACCCGTATACTTGTGTTAAAATATTCTTAGGTGCTCTTTTTTAAAATAAAAAACTAATATTACTTCGAGCTAGACTGGCATTAGATAGCCACAAATCTTCAAAATCGCACTAAAGCTAATATTAATTAAATAGGAGATCGAGCGCAGTAAAGTAGTTTTAACAATATGTGATGGTGCAAAATATTAAAATGCTAGTCCTAAGCCGGCCCTTGTATTGGATAACCATGGTGATCACTAAGAAATCAATCAAATAAGAACTTGTTAATATCAAGTTGCAGTTTTAACTTATACAACTACATGAAATCAAGAGCTAGGCATAGCAAATTAATGTGCAGCATAAAACTGGACAGCTAGAAATAATTAGAAAAAAACGTGTTCCATGGGAAGTCCACTTATTTGTAACAGTTCTTCTTTTAGGGTGTGTTTGGTATGATTTACGATCATTATTTTCCTGATTTATTCAACTTTTGATTGTCTTCAAACAGGTAAAAGCAACTCATGTCCTTTAGCGTGCATAAGTCACTTTCCACACCACTTGTTAATTTTTACTAAAGGGTAAATGCTATTGATGTTAATTCTTATTATTCGCAGTTATCAACAAAAGATTACATAAGTGCCCTATCTCCCACATTCTTTTGCCATCATATGAATGTGTCCTGCTTTCAGAACAATAGAATAATAATATTCCCACTGGGGATAAATTTGAAGGAATAAAATTAAAGCAGAGAGATTTCCTTGTTGGATTATCATTATATATCCATGATTACAACTACATACAGAGACAACTATGGATACAATGTATGTCTTGTCAAAGCAAGAATTGTTTGCGGGTGCACATTCCCTCTTCCAATAAAATGCTAGAGGGTGAAAAGTAGAAATTGAGGTGGTCTAGTGTGGAAATTTTGATCATTTACAAAGACTAAAGTCCTTTTGATTTCTATGTAATAACATGTACAAATATAAATGACATGGGAAACATTTTAAAAGGGCCTCAATACTTTGAGCTCTTGGCCTTCTTCACAGTAGCAGCTTTAGCACTTGACTTAAGTTGGGTGACTTTACTGAAGGAACTTTTGGGGTTGAGAGCTTGTCTGATCTTAAACACAGTCCAGGCAGTCCCAACAGCATGCCCGGCTGCACCAAGCCCTTCGCTTGCCGCTTTTGCTGCCTCTTCTCCATACCTACAAATCAAATTCACTTTTAAGTTCGTCTCAAAAGATTTAAGCAGCATGTCTTCATCTTATTGTACTGCCTAACTAATATGGTGTGCATCCAATTAGTTGAGTCTGAATATAGTCAATTTTCATGAGATGACACATGATAAAAGCAAGTATATGGATATAACCAGGAGAATTCATCGGAGGGAGCTTTACTTATGCGATACAAGTTCAGTTGTCACAGTGGATGATGTCGACATCACATTCTTTCCAGCTACTTCAACAGCGTCACATATTCTACCTATAACAAATTAAGACAAATATTAGGCTCCTGTTGAAATAGAAATCATAAATGTTGACAACAAGTCATTTGCTATAGTAAATGTGAATGCCAAATGCAGTGTGAAAAAGCACTCAAAAATCATCTTTGGAGTCCCAGTGTCTAAAATCAGGAATTACTTTTAGCATTTCTCCTGGACTTAGAAAATGGAAACAAATCCTCAAGTTAAACTTGTTCTTCGACAGCCATTGTGCAGGACCAATAAACTTCTAATGCAGGAAAGATGAGTCGTTAAACAATAAAAGATGCTAATATTTTTTTGTTCCAACATTTAGAAGAAAAAATAGCTAAATGGATCACATATAGACATATAGACTCCACAAGGCTGCAAACTCGATCAGAAAAAAAGGGGAAGAAGTTTGACTTACAAAATCCATCCAGAGTAGCGAGGACCATCTCTCCTGGCAGCATCTTGAAGAACTTTTTTCCTACTACGGAATTTACCACTGAACGAGTGAAGAATCCTGAAACCTGGAGAACTCCTGAAAGGACTCCAACTGCTACTTTCTCAGTCATTTTTGTTACTCTCTTAACCCTGAAAAATACAGCACAACTTGAGTAGAAAGTTTATTCTTCTCTTAGATGATTTACGGCTAGGGATTTGAGTATCCCTGATAATATATTTAATGTACATGCACGCCAGCAACAGCTAGCTTAAACCAAGAATTCATGTTTGATGAGTATACTTCCATTTGCTCTGTGGGGAAACATGCCAGAAGGCTAGATATTGGGGCTCTAAGATTCTGGATTCTCTTGTATAACAAACTCTAACTCGCATCTGAAAGGGGCAACTGCTCACTAAACAGTGATGAAATTCTGGACTTAGAGTTATAGTCATTTTCTGTCGAATTAGAAGCATCTTCCCGGTAAAAGACAATAGCTAACACACTGAGGTGAACCAAATTATGCAGTAAGAGTAACGAACAACAAGGAAGATCCATTAATGTTTCAAACTGAAGAACATTTCCAATCCATTTTAGCAATGTCGTTTAAACTGATTTCGAAATTTTCATACTCACAGTTCACTAGGGATCATCTACAATAGCTCAAGTAGTACTAGACACTTCAAGCATTTGTCCTAAAAGTTTTCTTCTTAGTGACAAAAAACTCCCTCTTTTACTCATTCAGTATCATACAACCATTTATCCTCTTATTTTTGTTCATAAATGAGAATAACATGTGAAAGAGTTATGGTACTTATGCGATAATCAGTTTAACAAACTTCACCACAAGTACGCTAGTATCCAACCGGTTATTGTACTCCTTCAAATACCGATTGATGAATTTAAAAATATATATAGAAACTTCCTAGCGAGAAAAGGTAACTCGAAACATATATAGAAGAAATTTGGGAATTCAATCAATAATGTGGGGAAAACCAGGAAAAAAAAATTCTCCTGTAAATTCTTTCGAACTAGTCTATGTAGATAAACAAGGAAAGATTTTCTTAGTGTTCGAGCTCCTTTGTCATCATTAGAACTCAAGGAGCCTTGGTATAAATTGCAATCACATTGCAGAAAATTAAGAACCCACAAACATGCTAATCCAAATGAATAATAGTAACATCATAGCATATATAATATAATTAAGGGTGAACATAATCTTGATGATATGAAGCAAGCAAATACAATCAAATACCAAGAGGTCATTTTACCTTTTAATCCTCTTCAATGTTTCAGGACTAATCTCGGCCTTCATCCCTGTAACCATCCTTTGCTTTAAAGCCACATTTCCGCGCGTCAACTGTTCTATTGACACATCTCCACACCACAAAATCCCCTTGATCAGCTGCCCTGATCCTTGAGCAACTAATTTTGCAGCTGATCCACTATACTCCTCCACATTGGGCGCTAACGTGGTCCAGTATTGAGTGCATCTCTCTTCTAACACCTTCTTCTTCTCTGATTTCAAGTCATCTGGAGACAACTCCCTCGCCACTGATCCTCCCATTGCCAATGCCGCCTTTTCCTCCACCTTCTGAACAGAAAAGATGCTGTAACTTTTCAAAATATCATCCAACTCCTTCAACAATGCCACCTGACCCTTAGAAGCAATTGTCAAACCATAATTCAACGTATCATCCATCGGCCCCTTATCCTTTTTCTTTTTCTTTTTCTTTTTTTTACCCTTTTCTTTCTCATCGTCATCACTAGAATCCGAATCATCCTCTTTCAAACCTTGAAATGAGAAGAAATAATGTGATTCATCCAATTTAACCGCGGTCAGGTCCTTAGTTAACGGCCATTGGATGTCGTCTTCCACCCGAGCAATGACAGCAACGGTATTCTTATCTTGGAGGAGACGAAACAGAGTAAAATCTCCGGAAGCTAGCTCAACAGAGTACTCTTTATCGATCAAATGGATGAGGACTCCAGGGATAACGAGAAGTGTTTCCTCGCGGGACTCAGGAAGGGTACATGGAGCAGAATGAATAATTTTGTAATCGTCAGGTATGAGCACTTCATCGGCGAGGTCCTTTTCGTCTATGGTTGGATAAAGATTGGTACGAGAAGAAGAGGTTGATTGGAGATTTGGATTGTTGTTAATCACCTTTGGATATAATGGGGCTTTATGGGCATTAGGGTTCTGAGAAGCCATTGAAAAGCTCAGAAAATATGTTGATGGAGGAAAACGAAGAAGCAACGGATTTTTTAAATTTTTTTTTTGGTTTGGAGGAATACGAAGGAACATGGAGACACACGTGGAAGAGGTTGTTTTCATGAATAACTGTTATAACTGTCAGGAAATCATATATAAAAGAAAAAGTAAACCTTTTTTTTATTTTTTTTCTAATTTTAGCATTAACTTTTTCTTTTACTAATTCGATTCAGATCACAAAGGACTGAATCTCGACGAATCGTGGTCACTCTGCCACTTACAATACCCGTTTTGGCAAAATGAAGGTCCAAGATTGTGAAAAAGAAACATTATCCTCCAATTATTTTACAGAATATACATAATGCATTTACTTTCTTTGCCATACATCACATTTATTAAGAAATTGAGTAAAAAGAACTGTTAATCAGGTACCAGTTCTTTTTAACTTATTGGGTAGAAAGTAAGAGATGCTGTACTCAAAATTTAACAAGGAAAGTCCGTATCTCCATGGGACCAAGCTCGACTATAAGATTAGACATGTTTACTGGACCCCCTCTTATTGGTGTAGCCTCACTGCAGCTGTCATGTTCTACATTCCAAGTCATCTTCTTCATCTCATTCTTGCCTTGATTTGCCGATAAGCTTGTTTCCTTAATTGCCTTTATCTGAATACAACACAAAAAAGTGTACTATTAGAAATGTTTATTATGTGCTAAGTCTCTACAAGATGAACAAAGTGGAACAAACATACCCTTTTTCCAGCAAACATCTCCTTCAGCTGGACTTTAGTTTTCGTCGAATAATCAGCATCTTCACCAGCCTATCCACATCCACAACACATAAAACCACAAGGATTAGTAGTGATATCAGTTAACAAGGTGCAAACGTAGGTCCAACCTATAATGATGTGATGGGTCGCACTCTTAATTTGACATTTTCTGTTTCAGAATTCAAGTAAATATAAGAAGTCAAAGATTTTTCTGTAGTAAGTCGCTGTCTCTTGGTGAACTTCCAGTTCATCCACAATTTATATTCTCATATCTATTCAATAACAGCTTTTATTTTATTTTTACCTCGTATAGATGAGCCAAACGGATAAGTACACCTCTGTTATCCGACTCCTGGAAGAGAGAGAACAGAAATGACTTCATTAATTTATCAAAGGAAAGGGATCCCTCTAATCACTGCATGATCTATAGATAACCTGGAGAGTAATCAGTGCAACATTAGGAGGTAAACTATAATTGGGATTCATGATGGTCCCTTTGGTTGTATGCGAAGCTTTCCATTCTTTCTGATTCTGCAAGGTCAAGTAGTACAATTTCCCGATATCAAGCAGTAATATTGATCATTTAAAATAAAGGAATATCATAGGGTGTGGAGGGCCTGCCGAATTTGGTCCTGGTCCTTTTTCTAATATGTTGAAATTACCTCATGTCCAAAAGCTAAAACAAGTGGTGAATAAATTTCTTGGCCAGTTGTTCTGCGCCAACGTGAACCATCACCATTTTTATGAATTCCCATATAGTAGTTCCCTCGAAC
Source organism: Capsicum annuum (assembly GCF_002878395.1). NCBI lineage: Eukaryota > Viridiplantae > Streptophyta > Magnoliopsida > Solanales > Solanaceae > Capsicum > Capsicum annuum. Next base: position 138,452,285 of record NC_061112.1, read on the forward strand.
CTGGCCAAGCGATATGAGAACAGAGCAATTCAAGAAGCGATCAAGTCAGAGATTGCAATATTTCTGAAGGATACTTTCCGTATTTAGCAGCTTAGGTACATTTAAGTCAGCCGTTAGTTTAGAGATTTAATGGTTTAGAATAGTATTGCATGTTCAGCAACTTTCATTGCAGAGGCCTATGACTGCTATGGAATTCCATATTAAACGTACCGTGAGTCCATCACAAGTAGACCCCACACAGACAGTCTCTTCAAGGTCTTCACCCACTCCTCTACCATCATCAGCGACCAAGCGCCTGGTTAAACGTAAAAGCCATTACCTTTTGCAAGGCCAACAATTATATTAAATCTTCATAACAAATTAAAATATAAAACTCGAGATGCTATTGAACCTATGCAGCATGAGTTCTATTTCTCCATCTTTAATGCTGGCTCCACCTGTTGCACGATCCACTAAAACAGACAATTCTGATTTGTTATCTGTTATGTACATTCCAAGATTCACCTGTAAAATGAAAATAATTAAACAACTTCTGAGGAAAAAACTCACAGTAGTCCAAAAGATATGCCACCAGCTTAATGTACAAATTATTATGAACAAATCTAAACTACGCATCATATGGACAACTGAAAGAAGCTTGATGTATTGGATTCTGAAGTAACATGCAATTGTTTAAATGACACAACAAATTATATACAAAAAAAATAAACTGATTGAGAGCAAATCTAGGCCTTGTTTTCACAGTAAAAGGAACATTTGTCAACTCCAACATTATTTAAGCACATTCTGGTTAGACTTTCTGGATGAAGATGATGATTATTCAATTTTTCGACCAAAAGAACAAGGATAGAGGCAACAAATTATTTCAAACAGATACTCAAAGGGAAGCCTTAAAGTAACTGTTAAAGTTGCCTCTAAGGGACCAGGAGGTCACGGGTTCATGCCGTGGAAACAATCTCTAGCAGAAATGCAAGGTAAGGCTGCTTTACAATAGACCTTTGTGGTCCGGCCCTTCCCCAGACCCGCGTATTGGGGGAGCTTTAGTTCACCGGGATGCTCTTTTACTGTGACTCGAGCACAATGGATAATTTCCAATCTCAACCTAAGGTTAGTTACAAAATTGAGTTAACTAAATCCATTGGAATTGATAGTCAACGAAATTTCATGTAAGACTTCAGTGAGCTTGATCACAAAATTGCAATTTCAATTCAAGAAACTCTGTGTTGAGAAAGTAACTGGATAGTAGTTCCCTGCAACATGTTGTGTAACGTTGAGGTCCCAATCAGCTCTGTGATCTCTAACCTGATGAACAAACAAATTATCACTCAAATTAACTTTAACTCAAACAGAAAATTTGGAATCAAGTGAATAAAAGATGAAGCCAGTATTAAGCTTAAAGAAGTAGGATTGAGATCCTGATGACCGTTTTCCTAGTTCATAAATTTGCCAACATAAAAATGTTTATAAGAACATTGTTATCCATGCAACAAGTATATATCGAGTCCAATAGAACAGACAGAAAAGTTGGTCAGCTTGATAGCCAACATCTGTTTCAGAGCGAATAGATGGGAATACAACTCCGCAACATTTGCTTCAAGATGTAGATATATTCTGCAATGAAATAATGTGGATATTGATCATAGCTCTCCCAAATGCATGCATTCGAGGTCTGATACATGAAAGAAACGGAAATACTGCTTACTTTTAGAATAACATGGTATCTTGATACTTGGAAAATGGTTGAAACCGACCTTAAATAAAAATCCTGTTAGTGTTGCCTCTATTCAGTACATCCTTTAAAATATTTTGTAGAAGTTCCACCACCTTTAGCCATCAGTTCTCGATTACAGATAAATTACGTAAAAAAACTGTGAGAACTGATGATGCGGAATTTCATTATGGACATCCTTCTTTAAGCAATGACCATGGTATGGTTTTATTTACTAGTAAATGGAGCCCTTGCATGAATAGGAAGATATGAGGATTTTATAATTTTGTTAAGAGTATTATTTTATAGTAAGTCTAGCATATGCTGAAGTAACTTTGTCTATGGAAGTGTCATCATCAAAGTACAAAGTCTTTAAATATATAATTCCCAAGAAACCTTGGCAAAGGTCGACATGTAGCTCAAGAATAATGTAATGAAAGCCGAAATGTAAAGACAGTAAATGGGAGCTATAAAGGGAGAAATAGTATACTGACAATAAGTGTGCCCGCGGAAAAAAGAGACTATATTAATGGAAAACACATGAAAAGAGTATTTTACTGACTCCTTAGGTTTTCTGGGGGTATTTGTACTTCAAAGAGAAATGAAATGTCAAACTTACTCTTTTAAGAAAGTCCCTCCCATTGGAGTCAGTGTAGAACACTTTATCAGTGGCCATATTCGCTGTCATTTTGGTAATGACCTCTTTTCCAACGCTGTCTTCTATCGGTATGGAACCAATCTTCAATTGAAGAGGTACGTCAAACTTATAGACTATCCTTCAATGAGAAATCATACTGCGCAGAGTTGACTTACAGTGAATTCGAGTTCAACGTGTTCCTTGTCTTTGTAAATCCTAATTACCTGAAACATTGGCATACCAAGACATGTAGAACCCAACACATATATTTTATAACACAATAAATAGGAAAAGATCCAAATGTTATTACTGGTAATCAAGGAACCATGCACCACACCTGAGATATCCATGAGTTGAATAGCTGGTGAATTTCATCGACCAGGGGTCCACGTATTACCTTTATTGGGACCTGCTAGCAAAGAGGAAATTTAGTTTCTTCTATGAAGAAAACTAGATAGTGTGTGAGAGATGCTAATCAAAACTTCAGTTAATAAGAACTAGTGATTGATTTATTAAGAGACATAGAAACAACTGCTCTAATCATTTTTAGTTGTTAAATAACAGGAACCAAAGGAAGAAAAGGCTACTCACTGATCTCGCAACTATGACGGGGGATGATCCATCGGGTCTGAAAATGTAGGCACCAGAATTCTGCAATGGATAGTACAATAATTAACATCCAAACTTACTGTGTCCACTTCATTAATGCGCTCTAACATTGAATTATACCAACAAGAACATCAGCAAGTACCTGACCGAAGTTCGAACTTGAGCGATACCAAAGATAGCTTTGTTGTACAGGTACATCAACCTGTTCATTTAAAACCGTTAAAGGGAAACAACGCAGGAATTCAATTGAAAAAATGGCCGCAGAACAGAGATGGGAGTTTAAAGAAGAGAATACGCAAAGCAGTTATTTTTTCTTGTAAAAGTAGTTTGTTATTGATCATCAATTAACAACTTAAATAGTTGCTATTACAACTAAAAATAGGACAAAGAACAACCTACTTCTACCAAAATTAAAATAACTAATTAGTTTCCTACCAAAGATAGGACTCCTAATTTAACTAGGATTGTACTTACAAAAAACTGCCGGAGAAAACAGAAAAAACAGTTGCATTCTTAAAGCAACCTCCAACACTCCTCCTTGCTTTATGAAATGCAAACACCAATTCTTTGCCTGAGAAGCTCAAACTTGCTGACTGGAAGTGGGTTAGTGAACAGGTCTGCTAGCTGGTTTTCAAACTTGCAGTAGATTAGAGTCACGTCTCCCTTTTGTTGCACTTCTCTCAAGAAATAGAGCTTGATGTTGAAATGTTTGGTCTTCCTATGAAACACCGAATTGTTTGAGATCGCAATAGCGGCTTGGTTGTCGACTAGAATCTCAGTACCGTCATTCTGTTCCATATGTAAATCACACATGATCTTTCTAAGCCATAGGGCTTGGTTTACTGTTGTCGTTGCTGCTATAAATTCAGCCTCTGCAGTAGATTGTGCAACAACTTCCTGTTTCTTAGATGACCATGAAAAGTTCCTGAACCTAGGCTGAAACAATGTCCAGAAGTACTTCTCATATCATCAACGGATCCAGCCCAATCACTATCCGAGAAACCAAGCAACTTGAAGCTTTGAGACTTCTCAAACTTTACACCATAGTCAACCATCCCTTTGATATATCTTAATATTTTTTTGCTGCTCTTAAATGCGTCTCACTTGCACAATGCATAAAACGGGATAAGTGACTCACAACAAATAGAATATCCGGCCTTGTCGTAGTGAGATATGTTAAGCATCCGATCAAGCTTCTGTAATACCCTTCATCAACTTTATCGGCTCCATTTTCTTTACAAAATTTCTCTTTTTGATTCATTGGTGTGCTCATCGGCTTGCAATCCTCCATTTGAAATTTCTTCAGAATTTCCTTTGTGTATTTCTTTTGGCAAATGAACACTTCACTTTTGCTTTGCTTGATCTCCATCCCAAGAAAATAGGACATAAGACCAAGATTTGTCATTTCAAAAACTTGCATCATTTCTTCTTTAAACTCGTCAATCAAATTTAAATTATTTCCAAGATCATCAACATAAGGAGACACAATAAGAATATCATTATCTTTGTGGTTTACATAAAGAGTGGATTCCGATAAGCTTTTTTCGAAACCCAAGCCTAACAGATGATCATCTATCCTGCTACACTAGGCTCTTGGTGCTTGCCTTAAACCATAGAGAGCTTTCTTTAGCAAATAAACCTTATTTTCTTGTCCGTTGACAACAAAACCATCTGGTTGCTCAACATAAATCTCCTCCTGGAGAAGACCATTGAGAAAGGCCGACTTAACATCTAGTTGATAAAGTTTTCAATTCTTTTCCGCTGCAATGGCTAGTAGCAATCTGATTGTGTCAAGGCGAGCAACTGGTGCGAAAGTTTCAGAGTAGTCCACTCCGAAGATCTGAGTGTAGCCCTTCACCACAAGCCTCGCTTTTTGTTTGTTGATAAAACTATCTGCATTCAACTTTGTTCTATAGACCCATTTAACATCAATTATCTTTCTGTCAGAAGGTTTCTCAACAAGCTCCCACGTTTGATTTTTCTCGATCATCATCATCTCCTCCTTCATTGCAGCCACCCATTTTTCATCACCTTCTGCTTCCTCATAACTTGCGGGCTCACAAATTGCGGTATTGCATCTCTGATAGCTATCAGTGATCAACCTCATGCCCCTAACAGGAGGTTCATCTACTATATTTTTTGGATCTAAATGAGTGATGACTGTTGGATATTTTCGGGCTTCTCCCAATTCCAATATTGGTCTTCAATAAAGTGAACATCTCTAAGTACAACAATTTTCTCCATTTGAGGTTGATAGACCTTATATGCTTTGGAAACATTACTGTAGCCTATAAAGATGTCGGGAATCACCTTCTTGTCAAGTTTGTCGCGTTTAACCTGAGGAATGTGAACAAAACACACACAACCAAACACTTTAAGAAAACTTAGTAAAGGTTTAAATCCATACCAAGCTTCAAATGGTGTTTTATCTTCCAAAGCCTTCGTTGAAAGTCGATTTTGCACAAAGACTGCAGTATTTACTGCCTCTGCCCAGAATTTTTTAGGCAACTCCATCTCATGTAACATGCACCTGGCCATCTCCATTACCCATCTATTTTTTCTTTCACTCACCATTTTGTTCTGGTGTGTATGGAGTTGTAAGTTGATGCACAATGCCGGCCTCCTCACAGAATGAATCAAACTCCATTGAGGTATATTCCTTTCCATTATCAGACCTCAAAGCTTGAATCGTACAACCACTTAGATTTTCCACCAGTTTCTTGAATTTCCAGAATACACCAGTAATTTCTGACTTGAATTTCAAGAAAAAAATCCAGCACATTCTTGTAAAATCATCAATGAAGAGAACGTAATAGATGCTACCTTTTAGTGATGGAGTTCTTTGAGGTCCAGCTACATCAGTGTGAATTAGTTGCAGCTTTTGTGAAGCTCTCCAAGTTGATTCTGGAAAAGGCTTTCTGTGTTGCTTACCGAATTGGCAGGCATGACATTCAGTAGCGTTAACATCCAAATCGGGTAAGTTCTCTACCATATTCAATTTCTGCATTTTGACAAGCCCTTGATAATGATAGTGCCCAAGTCTCCTATGCCATAACTCAACAATGTTTTCTTTTGTTGAATACACCATCTGCTCTTCTTCTAATGGATTTAATGAGAAACTTCTGCCTCTCATTTTGACTTTAAATAGGTCTTGTCTAGATTCTTCCTTGATCAAGCAATTTCAAAATACAATTTGAAACCTTTTTCTAATAACTGACCAACACTTAACAAGTTCTGGTCCAAATCAGGTACATAAAGAACATCGAAAATTGTTTTATTGCCCGATTGTGTTTCAATTGTAATGGTTCCCATTCCTTTTGCTGGAATATAACCACCATGGCCAATTCTAACTTTTGTAACTTGAGTAGGCCTCAAATCTTTAAAAAGATCTTTATCACAAGTCATATGATTTGTGCATCCGCTATCGATCAACCATGACCCGCTTGAGACACTACTTGTAAAACATGATGTGACAAAGAGTTGATCTTCTTCCTGCTCATTAACAACTCAAGCCTCTGCATCTTGCTGCTGCGTTTTGTTCTTGCAGATGGTCGCTTCATGCCCAAGTTGATTGCACTTAGTGCACTTAGCATCAGGCCTCTTCCAATACTTGAAAGGTGCATGCCTGAGCTTGCCGCAATGCTTACAAGGAGGGTAGTTTCTTTTGAAACCACCTGTTTTGTTTTTGTTGCTTTGCGCTGAACCTTCTCTATCAGTTGGTTGGTACTTCTTATTCTTCTTCTTCTTAGAACGTCCATCATCGTGATGCTTGGCTGGTAAGGCACCTTCGACAACTCCTCCCTGTCTCATAACACGCCGTTGCTCTTGCGCTTGAAAAGCACTTAAGAGCTCTGCAAGTGTGATCTTAGACAAGTCCTTAGTATTTTCTAAGGTTGTTATGGTAGGCTCAAATCTTTCAAGTGCCGTTACTAGGATTTTTTCAACGATCCTTGAATCATTGAAAGTGGAACCCAACAATCTAATTCGATTTGCTAAATTAAGAAGTCTGTCAGAGTACTCCTTTACGGTTTCACTTTCTTTCATCCTTTGCAACTCAAACTCACGTACTAGATTCAACACTTGCATCCCTCGAATCCTATCATCTCCTTCATACTCAGTCTTGAGATAATCCCATACCTCTTTCGCTGATTGCAGAGACATGATACGGGTAAGGATGTTAGATGAAACTGCAGATGTTAGATGAAACTGCAGTAAATAAGCATGCCATTGCCTTTGATTTCCTAGTATTCTTCTCCTTGTGAGTTTTAATTTGCGCCACCGGGATTGTCAGGGAGCTATCTCATATTCAGCTTCAACAGCTTCCCAGAGATCCAAAGCTTACAGATATATTCGCATTCTAACTGCCCAGATTTGATAACTTTCTCCATTGAAAGTTGGTGGTGCCATTGAGGAAAAATTTGCTTCTCCGTTCATGGTATCCACTGGATCAGATTGATGCAAACACTCACAGGTCCCTTAAGATTAAAGCTTTGATACCAATTGTTGGTTTAAAACCGTTAAAGGGAAACAGCGCAGGAATTCAATTGAAAAACTGGCCATAGAAACAGAGATGGAACTTTAAAGAAGAGGATACGCAAAACAGTTATTTTTTCTTGTAAAAGTCGTTTGTTATTGATCATCAATTAACAACTTAAATAGTTGCTATTACAACTAAAAATAGGACAAAGAAACAACCTACTTCTACTAAAATTAAAATAACTAATTAATTTCCTACCAAAGATAGGACTCCTAATTTAATTAGGATTGTACTTAAAAAAAACTGCCGGAGAAAACAGAAAAAACGGTTGCATTTTTAAAGCAACTTCCAACACAACCTAATAATAGTCTTTTGTTAGTTAGGAGAATAAAACGTCCCTCAACATACAAAAGAAAAACAAAGATCAATCAGATAAAATACGGGATAATATGAATCATTTTGTGTACAATTACAATCATCAAGCATGTCTGCCACAGCTATTCCCTGCACAGAAATGGGATGGATGATCCGAGAGAGCTAGCAGGCAGATACTTTTGTGAAGAAAAAAGAATATAATGCATTAGATAGCATGTAATAGAGTATATCCTTTTGACAGTAATTGTTAGACCACTCTAGGTAAATAACTAGTATGTTTTTACAAGTCTTAACTCAGCAAGAACAAAAATGGTAAAGACTGCTATATGTTTCCCTCAGTAAGATTGTAACACATAATGCATTTAATATGCTTCCATATTGAGATTCTATCATAACTAAGAGCTTACCCCGGTTTTAGAATTGTATAGACGTTTAAGTTGACCGGTCTTTGAGGAAAAGGACGCCTTTAAGTTCCCTGATCCAATTTCAACAGTCTCCTTCAGTGGAATGTCCATCTTAGCAACATAGCTAGCAGAGCTCCCTGAATAGTTCCAGCAGACATTGAACAAGATGAAGGATGGAGTTCTATCATTTTACTTTTTGAAAACAGGCAATGCCTTCGGATTTTTGAGTCATCCATGAGCATACTAGTGATGAAAAAGGCATAGAGAAGTAACATATAGTATTACCCTTCTGCGATGCTTTAGAAATAAAATAAGTATTCCAGCCAAGAGGTGACACAGACGCTTGAAAGTAGAGCCAGTATTTGGGAGCACTTTTGGGCGATATTCCTAGATACGCCTCAACATAAAACTTTCTCAATTTTCTGGTAATATTGTCCAACTCTATAAATTGTGCCTCAACCAGATTTCCCATGGAATCTTTTACAATAAGATTAGCATTATTGACCTGTTAAAGAAAATATGATTAGATACCCATCAACAGCGAATAAGCCATTTCAAAAAAGCTCAAGAGAAAGAAAAAAGGATTAGGAAAATAGATCAGTTCCATAATTTGTCTCAATTGTCTAAGACTGAAATATAAAATGAAATTAGCCGGTGTTATGGACAACATTATTTATTGCTGGGTGTCCTTGCACCAGAATTCAAATAATGCTGCAGCTTTCTTCCTTTTTACTTTCATTGTGGTTTTTGAGTGCTTAAATAGTCCCCTCACTTAATCCAGGTCATATTTCTTCGAAAGTTATGATGGCCATTATGGACCGAGACTAGTTCCACGGGTCTAACTTAACAAACCATCATTGTTTTGATTTCCAAGTCATTCTAATTGACAGACAAAGAATCATTGTTTTTATTTCCAACTCATTCTTGACTGTTGAAGATATAGAGAAAGTGAAAAACTAAAAAGGAAAAGCAGAGAAGTCTTGTTTCCTGATTACAGTTATAACTGTTTTCAGAGTTAGTTACAGAGAATCCTAACGGCTAGTTTAGTTAGTTGGACAGCTCACAATGTAGTTTATATATGGACAATGTACACAATGACTAATAATACAATACAAACTGATTCTCTCATCTCTCAACTTCTTTCTCTCTTAGTTCTCTTTCTTCCTCTCTTCTTCTACTACTATCAAACTCTGTACATTTGTACTTCCTCCATTGTTGAATAAACAAGAAGCTTATGGCTATCTTGTACAATTACATGGTATCAAAGTCATTACTCACTAGAATACTAGTAGAGAAAGGTCGATTCTACTCTATTGATTCAAGATCAAGAACTCTACAATCAAAAATTACAGAGATACTACAATGGATAATCAAACTGCTCCTGTGAATGTTGCTGAAACAAGCAGAGCCACTCCCAGTTCATTGGATTACAATCATCCTCTCTTTCTCAGTCCCTCTGATGTAAGTGGCATTCAAATCATATCTTTTCAGTTGACAGGAGTTGAGAACTTCTCAATCTGGTTTAGGTCCATGCGTATAGCTTTACTAGGAAGGAATAATCTAGGCATGGTTGATGGAACATGTTCTAAGGATAAGTTCTCAAATGAGTTGAGTAACCACTGGGAAAGAGTCAATGCAATTGTGTTATCTTGGATCATGAATGCAGTTTCTAAAGGTTTACTTGGTGGCATCATGTATGCGTCTGTGGCCAGTGTAGTTTGGAATGAGTTATTAGAAAGATTTAACAAAGTTGATGGGGCAAGAACCTTCAACCTGCACAAAGAAATAGCCACATTGTCTCAAGGAACTGCCTCAGTGTCTGTGTACTTCTCAAAACTTAAGGATTTGTAGGAGGAATTTGAGGCTCTTGTGCCTGCACCAGGGTGTGAATGTGAGAAGTCCAAAGAGTATGTACTGCACTTGCAGAAACTGAAACTATTTTAGTTTCTTATGGGTCTGAATGAGACTTATTAACAAGCAAGGAGTCAAATCTTGCTTATGACCTCTCTCCCAAATGTGAACCAGGCTTATGCAATGATCATAAATGATGAGAGTCACAAATCTGTTGCAAGTCAGACAGGAATCTTGGGAATGAGCCCTACAATTACTGCCAAGAATCTTAAGATAGCCATGTATGCAAGAAATGGTCCAGGTGGAAATAACAGTCAGAAGTTCAAGAAAAACTTTAATTTGCAGTGTGATTTCTGAAAACTGAAGGGACATACTAAGGAAAACTGCTGGAAGATAGTTGGCTATCCTCAGGATTACAAGGCCAAGAAGAAGTTCAAACATGAAGGAAGCAACACAGCTTACAATGTGTCTGCAGGCCTTCATGAGGAGTCAATGGATCAGCATGGTTATGATCAGTGTGCAGGTCAGTATTCTAATTCTAAATCTGTGCAGAAATGGGCTACTAAAGATGCAGGCCAGGCTCTAGTATCTGACGGTCAGCTAGAGCTACTCAGTCAGATGGGAAATGCAGCATTCACTAAGGAACAGTATGAGCAAATCTTGCAAATGATCAACAAAAGCAACTTTAGAACACACCTTGTGATTCTGCAAATGTAATAAGTGCAGGTATTTCTTCTTATTTAGCTTCTTTTGATACTCATAAATGGCTCATAGACACTGGTGCTACTAACCATATGGTTGGGGACCTAAACCTGTTACTTAACAAGAGTGTTACAGAGTTAGACAAACCAAAGAAGGTATATCTACCAAATGGTGACACTACAATGGTCACTCATGTGGGAACTAGTTGTTTGTCAGAAGAAAACAACATCAAAGATGTCTATCACATCCCACAATTTACATGTAGTTTTCTATCAGTGTCACAAGTGACTAGGAGTGGAATTGCTCTGTGAATTTTTTTCCTCATTTCTGTGTTTTCCAGGATCTTTGTACTGGAAAGGTAAGGGGGATTGGTAATCTTGATGGCGGACTATATGTGCTTGGAGATCAGGCAAGGAAAGAGGTTGCAGTAGCAACTAAAGTATCTAGTAAACCAGCTGTAGAAAGAATTCAGGCTGAAGTAGACTTGTGGCATCAAAGGTTGGGATATGCATCAACAAATGTGCTGAAGAGAGTTATATCTCAGGAAGTTCAAGTGATAGAAGATAGACTAAAACAATGTAGAATTTGTCCTAGTGCTAAACAAACTAGGTTACTTTTTCTATCTACTAGTAGTCAAAGTACATGTTGTTTTGATCTTGTGCACATGGATGTGTGGGGACCTTACAAAGTACCAAGTATGAATAGAAACAAATATTTTTTAACTGTGGTTGATAATTTCTCAAGATTTACTTGGATATTTCTGTTAAAGCTTAAGACTGATGTCTGCATTTAAATACAATATTTCCTTGTGTATGTCAAAACTCAGTTTGAGGACTATCAAAGTAATAAGGACTGATAATGGTATTGAGTTTGTCAACTTAAATTTAAGAAACTGTTTCAAGACCATAGCATAGTACATCAGACTACATGTCCATATTCCCCTCAACAAAATGGTGTTGCTGAGAGGAAACACAGGCACATACTTGAGGTAACAAGAGCTGTGAGATTTCAAGATGAAATTCCTATAAGGTTTTGGGGCTATTGTTTCCTAACTGCAGTATATATCATAAATAGACTGCCTAGTTCAGTCATTCACTTTATGAATCCTTATAAGATGCTATATGGCACACAATCAAAGTGTGATCATCTAAGAGTAATGGGGTGTCTTTGCTATGCTAAAGTACTGAATGAAAATGATAAGCTCATGACTAAAGCAAAGTCAGGTGTTATGATGGGGTATTCTAGCACTCAAAAGGGATATATAGTATATGATATGTCTGCTAACATTTTTTTTTGTGTAGAGATGTATTATTCAGGGAAGAGATGTTTCCTTTTAAGGAGCTTAAGAAGCAGCCTCAATCACCACACTATATATTTCCTCTGGAAGATCAGTAACAAGTGATGATGTGACACCACTGTAGATTCCTACAAATATCTCATCTCAAGGGGCTCCCAACTCAGTCAATCAGCAAGAGCAGCTGCAACCAAGTGTGACTACTACAAGACAGCCCATAACCAAGGTGTATCAAAGGAGATCAAGTAGAGGTCAAGAAGTTGTTCAGCAGAACCAGCAATTGCAAGGTGTTTCTACTATAAAAAAAGCTGCAGCTCAACCTTATGCATCTCAGTATCAAAGGAAGTCCACTAGAGAAAGAAAATCACCAGCATGGATTAATGATTTTGTTTCCAAAAACACAAAGAAAGTACCTCATGCTCTTGCTAATCATGTGTCATATGACAAGCTGTCACAGTCCTACAAGAACTATGTGCTTAAAACATCATGTGTGACTGAACCTACAAGTTACTCTAAGGCCTGCAAAGATCCAAGATGGGTGGAAGCTATGAAGAATGAAATAGATGCCTTGAATTCCAATCACACTTGGGAAATTGTTCTCTTGCCTAGAGGAAAGAAAGCTATTGGCTGCAGGTGACAAGCTATCACAGTCCTACAAGAACTATGTGCTTAAAACATCATGTATGATTGAACCTACAAGTTACTCTGAGGCCTGCAAAGATCCAAGATGGGTGGAAGCTATGAAGAATGAAATAGATGCCTTGAATTTCAATCACACTTGGGAAATTGTTCCCTTGCCTAGAGGAAAGAAACCTATTGGCTGCAGGTGGATATGTAAAGTAAAATACAAGGCTTCAGGAGAAGCTGAGAGGTTTAAAGCTAGACTGGTAGCAAAGGGATATGGACAAGAGAAGGGATTGATTACAAAGAAACTTTCTCACCTGTTGTAAAGATGAAGACAGTGAGAACTGTGCTTATTGCTGCAGCTACAAAACACTGGTGTATACAACAAATGGATGTCTACAATACATTCCTAAATGGTGATGTAGATGATGAAGTATACATAGATCTACCTCAGAGGGGGAGCATACGTGTAGACTACTCAAATCCCTATATGGTCTTAAACAAGCACCAAGGCAATGGAACACTAAGCTATTAGAGGTTTTAGTAAGGTCTCAGTTTGTTCAAAGAAAATACGATCTATCCTTATATATCAAAAAGACAACAGAAGGAATCACTCTTGTGCTAGTGTATGTTGATGACATGCTGATCACTGGAGACAGTCTAAAGCTAATAGAAGAAACCAAGATAATGTTGCATCACAATTTCAAGATGAAGGATCTAGGTGAACTAAGATATTTCCTTGGAACAGAGTTTGCAAGGTCTGATAAAGGAATATTGATGCATCAGAGAAAATATGCATTGGAGTTACTATCTGAACTAGGATTGACAGCAGCTAAGCCTGCAGCTACTCCTATGGACTACAACACTAAGCTGACATCTAGACAGTTTGATGAGCATGTCAAGCAAAACCAGACTGCTGATGATCCACCAGCAAATCAAGCAACTTATCAAAAGTTGATTGGCAAGCTATTGTACTTAACTATGACAAGACCAGATATAGTTTTTTGTGTTCAAACTCTAAGCCAATTCCTCCAAGATCCTAAGAAGTCCCACATGGAAGCTACACTCAGAGTGGTGAAGTATGTTAAAGGTCAACCAGGTCAGGGTGTGTTGCTGTCTAGTGACTCAGATAATAGAGTAAGTGCCTATTGTGATGCAGATTGGGCATCCTTCCCTCAAACTAAGAGGTCTATGACTGGTTACTTTGTGAAGATTGGGAAATCAGTAGTGTCCTGGAAATCAAAGAAACAAACAACTGTATCCAAGAGCTCAGCTGAGGCAGAGTTCAGAAGCCTTGCAGCAGTAACAGTTGAACTGATATGGATACTAGGCTTGATGAAGGAGATTGGGAGTGAAGTATTGCTACCTGTGGATTACAAATAGCAGCTAATCCAATATATCATGAGAGGACTAAACATATTGATATTGACTATTTTTTCATAAGGGAAAAGATTGTTGAAAGAATAATCAGAACTCACTACATTGCAACTACAGACCAACCTGCGGACATGCTAACTAAAGGACTAACAAGAGCTCAACAAGTCCATCTCAATACCAAGTTAGGAATCTGTGACATTTTCTCACCTTCCTAGCTTGAGGGGGAGTGTTGAATATATAGAGAAAGTGAAGAACTAAAAAGGAAAAACTGAGAAGTCTTGTTTCCTGATTACAGTTATAACTGTTTTCAGAGTTAGTTAGTGAGAATCCTAATGGCTAGTTTAGTTAGTTGGACAGCTCACAATGTAGTCTATATATAGACAATGTACACAATGACTAATAATACAATACAAACTGATTCTCTCATCTCTCAACTTCTTTCTCTCTCAGTTCTCTTTCTTCCTCTCTTCTTCTACTACTATCAAACTCTGTACATCTGTACTTCCTCCATTGTTGAATAAACAAGAAGCTTACTTCTATCTTGTACAATTACATTGACATACCCATTCTATAATTTATGGTTGATCAAAATCATCATGGACATGCATTATATCTTATTACACAGTCATCCCACAAAATAACTTCTCAATATGTAATTCTTCCTTCACTAATGAGAACGTTTAATGAGTTTCAACTGGTTATTCAGCAGCTACAATGATTTGGAAGTTCTAGTAAACATACTGAATACTGATACAAAGCTAAAATGTAGGAAAATTTGATTACTTGAAGTGGTTTTAGGATAATTCCATTTCCAAACAAATATATGGAATAACGAACCTTATAAAGGATGATTGGATAATAGGGTCATCATACAGCAGTCACCAGTCAGAGATATATTGAGAATAAACACAACATTCAGTTTCCAACCAGCAATTGTATTAAAAAAGAAGCCAAATTCATATACAACTACCTATGTTCAGGTCCTACTAATCACAAAATGAGCAAAGGAAAAAATAAATAGAAAGGATTATTCATTTACCGGAATCTTAATGACATCAGTTCGATTCCATCCGAGAGGATTGTATGCCACAACAACCTGAAAGTGGGAGTATAGGTGTAAAAACATTTTTGCCAGCAAAGCAGGTTAACGAATAGAAGGCAAATTTACCAAATTCTTCCCCTCGGTGATATCTTCTTCAGTTGGTGGACAATAACTTATATTGAGCAGTTGACACTGTTCACCACATGAAATAAACCGAAAAGGACATGTCAAATAACCTGTAGTTATTTAAGACTTCTCGCCTAATTTCTTACTTCCCCTAAACCTCATTTCATCAGGTATACTAAGGTCCAAGATATCGACATATCATTCGGAAAGAAAAAACTACAGGAACAGAAACTTTCGCAACTCCAATAGTAACTTTTATCTACATGTAAATGTTTCTAATTTTAATGGTCTTATCATCAATTAGTTTCTAAGCTTTTATTTTTAAGCTTGTAGAACTGAAGGGAGATCCAAGTAACCAAAAACTTACCTGATTGAATAATGATGAAGTGGTAGAACAAGGACTTGATTTGGAATTAACCAGGCATGATAAAGCAGAATTCACCACAGCTTCTGACTGAAAATCAGGCATACAAAAAGAACTATAAAAATAAGATCACCCTAAGCAAAAGCGTGAAACTTAAAGTTCAGGCAGAAGAGATCAAGTTCAAATGAAGAATAGGAGCACACTTCAGAAGCTCCAATAGCCAAGCGTTTTGCATAGTCATCAGTTGTATGTTGTTTAGCAGTACCAGTCACAGCATCATGGTGTTGCATAACTCCCAGAGCATCTCCCAAGCTAAACGTGTTGAAGCCATTTGATTTCCTCCCAGTTAAGAATTCAAGCTGGCGAGCAGCCTGTCAAAGGAAAATCCAAGGGTTAAATTTGATGTCTTCAACATATATTCTCACTATTGAACCCATTATACTTTTGCAAATATGGATTCAAATTTTAATATTTGATGAAATATATGTAATTTCACTATAGATATCTACGTTCTTGTGCAACAGCCTACTTTGGTTCAAATCAGTTGTAACGTCATTTTGCATGACCTCATCCTAGATTAAGTGAAGTAACAACCACAGAGACTCCAACGTTAGCAAGATTAATAACAATTCACCAATTACCCTGTACATTGAGGTACAGCCATAGTAAATGTTGAGACATAATACAGTAAACCACTTAAAAAGTATACTGTCTTTAACAGTTTAAGCTTTAAGATGAGATTAGTTGCACAATCCAATATGGTATCAGCACAAGCACGAGGTCAATAAAAAATTAAGCCTCAGATCGTTACAGTGTGGTCCTCAGAAATGGAGTTCACTCGAGAAGAACTGTATACAGTGCCTATTTGGGTGAAATTACCTGGGTTGGAGTTCAAGTACTGGAGCCCTAAAGGTTTGAGTAAAATTGGGAGTTTGATTGGGAAGCCATTAATGGTGGACATTAACACGGAGAAGAAGATAGGTTTGAGTTTTGCAAGGCTGCTAATTGAAGTAGAGATGAGGGGAAACCTGCCGGAGAAGGTGTTCTTTAGGAATGAAAGAGGTGAACTGATGGAGCAGAAAGTCCAGTATGACTGGAAACCTACATTGTGTAACTTCTGCAAACAGTATGGGCATGATGAAGGTGTATGTAGGAAGAAAAATCCCCCAAATAATCCAGAAAAACAGAGGAAACGAGAGGCACAACAACAAAAAAGAACCAAGGTAGTAGGGAAACAGATGGAAATAGAGGAGAAGCTAAAGAACGGGGATAGACAGGTGAAGGAACCTACACTAACTAGTAGAGCAGACGCAGGGGAAGGACCAAGTGGTACTGCAGGTGAACTATTGGCAAGTGAGAAGACTGTAGGCTGGCTCCAACGAGGCTCAAAATCAGGAAGTCCATTTAGACAGAGGTCACAGGTTCAACAACCAACTGTGGTAATGCAAACAAATACGTTTAAAGTGCTTGCAGAGTCAGCAGATAAACACGTTAATGAAGCAGAAAAGAATGGGGGTGGGATGAAAACCCCCAAGGCGAATGGATAACTTGTTGTGCTGGAATGTTAGGGGTTTAAATGCCCCTAACAAGCAAAAAGAGATCAAACTCCTTTGTAATAAAGAGAATGTTGGTTTGTAGGTCTTGTCGAGACTAAAATTAAGGCTAATAATATAGCCAAAGTAGCAGGTAGTATATTTGGAGGTTGGGAGTACTGTACCAACCATATTGATCACTATAATGGGAGGGTGTGGATTTTATGGAGAGCTGATTATTTCCAGGTGCAGATGATGACCAGTTTGCACAAGCTATCACTTGTAGAGTTAAAAATCATAAACTACATATAGAGTACTTGGTGACAGTAGTTTATGCATTCAACACAAGAGAGGAAAGGAAAGGGTTATGGACTTATTTAGAAACTGTGAAGATAGGAAATAATCTTGCTTGGATAGTAATGGGTGACTTCAACTCAGTCGTACATGCCGATGATAGGATTGGGGGTAATCCAGTGAGTATGACAGAGATAGTTGATTTTCAGGCTTGTGTGGAGGAGTGCGAACTAGTGGAATTACACATGGAACAATAAAGGCGATGTGAGGATTTTCTCAAAGATAGATTGGATTTTTATAAATGATGAATGGATTGTCAATATGCCAGCTTACAGTGCTAACTTCATGCCTAAGGGGCTGAGTGACCATTGCCCGATAAGAATTTCCTTAACAAATGAGCCGAGGAAGGAAAGGCCAGCTTTTAAGTTTTGTAATGTATGGACCAGTCATCCACAATTTATGAATATAGTGCGTGAGGGATGGAATTACAAGGTGGAAGGGTATCAAATGTTCAGAATCGTCAAAAGATTGAAGGCGATGAAAAAACAACTGAGAGTGCTAAATAGTCAGCATTTTAGGAACATTATTATTGAGGCTGATGAGGATAGGATCGCCCTAGCAGGGGCTCAAGCTGAATTACACATGCATCCACAAGATAGTGACCTGCAGAAACAGGAAAAGAGATTGCATCAAAAATTTAGAAAATCATCATATTTGGCTGAATGTTTCCTACAACAAAGAAGTAAGATCAATTGGTTGCAGCTCGGTGATGACAACACAAGGTTTTTTCATGCTGTGATTAAACACAAGAGACTACAACATGCTATTATTCAGGAGCAGGACAAATATGGAGGACTTCAGACTGACCAACAGGCTATTGCAGAGGTCTTTGTTGACTACTATAAACACTTGCTTGGAGAGAAGGAACAAAGAAGGAAAGTAGCAAATGCTGGAATACTAAGACAAGGTACTGTTCTAACTACTGAGGTGCAATTGGCACTGGTCCAGGCATACACACACAAAGAGGTTAAGGATGCTATGTTCAGTATAGACATAAACAAGAGTCCAGGTCTGGATGGGTATGGGAGTGGTTTTTTCCGAGCACCCTGGAGTATAGTAGGGCCAAATATGACACAAGCAGTACTAGATTTCATGGGGAATGGAAAATTACTCAACCAACTCAATGCAACAATAATTTCCTTAATACCAAAGGTTGAAGCTCCTATTTTAGCAAGCCAATTCAGGTCAATTGTTTGTTGCAATGTCATTTACAAGTGCATCTCAAAAATGATATGTGGAAGACTAAGGAAAGCTATTGTAGTGATTGTGGCTAATAATCAAGCAGCTTTTGTAGAGGGAAGATCCTTGATTCAAATGTGTTGATATGTCACGACCTCTTAAGGCACTATAAGAGGAAAACAACACCAAGATGCTTAATGAAAATTGATTTAAAGAAGGCATATGATATGGTTAGCTGGGAATTTATTGAGGAAGCTTTAACGGAATATGGATTTCCACCCTCATTTGTACAGCTGGTCATGACATGTGTTACAACAACTAGTTTTACTATAAAGCTTAATGGAGTGGGTTATGGATACTTTAAGGGTAAAAGGGGACCCCATGTCACCCCTTTTATTTGTTCTTATTATGGAATACCTCACTAGAACTTTAAGGAAGATATGCGAGGTGGAGGATTTCCAGTTTCACTATATGTGTCAAGCTAATAAGGTCACACATCTCATTTTTGCAAATGATCTAATGGTGTTCTATAAAGGTGATATAAGGTCTATCAATCGGGTAATGGAGGCTTTGAAACACTTCAGCCATGTGACTGGTTTAGAAGCAAATCTACAGAAGTCTAATATTTTTTTAGCTGGTATGGATGACCCAACAAAAGAAAGCATTTTGAGAAGTACAGTGTTCTCTTTAGGAAGCCTGCCTATCGGATATTTAGGCCTCCCGATTTCTTCAAAGATATGGAATAAGGTAGATTGTTTTTAGCTAGTAGAAAAAATCACTAAAAGAATTTCAGTAGGGTACACAAGACAACTATCTTATGCTGGGAGGTTGCAGATCATTAATGCAGTGTTCTTTTCACTTTACAACTTTTGGTGCACTATGTTCATACTACCACAGAGTGTGCTGAAGGAAATAGACAGAAAATGTAGAGATTTCTTATGGGGAACTAGTGAGGCGCACAGGAAAGTGGTATTGGTGGCTTGGGACAAGGTGTGTGCACCAGAAAAATACGGTGGTTTAAATATCAAAGGCTGTCAAAAGTGGAATATTGCTGCAGTAGGAAAGTTAATATGGCAGTTGGCTAGCAAGCAAGATGTATTATTGGTAAAATGGATCCATGAAGTGTATATGAAAGGATCAGCTGACATTTGGCGACACAAAGCTCTCCAAGATAGTAGTTGGTATTAGAGAAAACTAAATGAAGTTAAAGAGGAAATGAAACAGTGGTACCAAAGGGGAACTTATATGTTAACATCCAACGGGAAATATTCCATGTCCTGTAGTTACAATGCCATGCTGGGGATGCTAAACAAGTGGCCTAAATCAGATTTGATATGGAGCTCTATCATGCTACCAAGGCAAAGGATGATGTTGTGGCTTGCTTATCAGGAAAGACTACTCACCAAGGAGAGAATACAGAAATTGAACTTGTAGGTGTAAGATGAGGTTTGCTGCTTATGTGAGGAGGAAGCTGAGACTCAAAAGCACCTGTTCATGGACTGCAACTGGATGAATGAAGTGAAAACCAAATTGTCGCAACGGTTTGGAGTTGTAATTCCCAGAGGTACAGTATACCAAACACTTTCTTGGATTAAAAGAAGGTGTTGGAGACAGTTGAAGAAGGAAATGGTGGCTGCAATGTATGGGGCTATGATCTACTATACTTGGCAAGCCAGGAATTGGAAACAATTCAGGAAGATAAATGTAAATACCGAGTTTACTATCACTCGAATCAAGAGGGAACTGAAGGAGAGAATGGGACTTATCCAAGGGTCGAGGAAAGCAAGACACTGTCACGTTTTGATACAAAGGATCAATGTAACTAGCTAACAGTTTATTCGGTTTTCTGTTGGTTCCTTTGAGGTCGAGGTGCACACAGTTTAGTGCTCTTGATGCTCCTTGCTTTGTACAAATTTTGCTTGGTATGAGAATAATTCACAGCTTATTGCTAAAAAAAACTTGGAGATCGTAGTTTCACAATTTCTTTACTACATTCAGGTTCCTTTTGACATTGACATTATAATATGGAATCATGGAACCAGAAGAAAGAAGCTAATCGGGCTCACCAGATAATATCCACTTAGCACACGAACATATCTCTTAAAAGCTGGTCTACTGGTAAAGAAACCGGTCCAATAAGCATTTTCATCATCTGCATATCTGAAATTAGATAGAGATGTTAGATGAACTCAATAAAATATTCAATATAAACCAGAAGGTAGAGAATATCAAGCAAGTACACACGGAAAATAATCATCAGTTTTTAGAGGCCAGGACTCATTGGCTGCATGTTTTGCATCGACATAAAGTGATGGCGTAGAGTACAATGCATTCACTCGACCATCCTGTCAAAAAATGAAAGCAAGTGAGTCTAGGATCTCGCAAATATTTGATCTGTAAAAACATCAGCTACCATTATAAGTAGAGAAACTCATATCTGGTTTCCCGGGAGACAGAATTAGAAATCTAAATATCACATAACTATAACATTCTAGTAATTTGCTTACATGACGTTCAACTCAAAAAAATGGGCTTCATAGGAAAGATGTATAAATTCACTGCAACTGCAGTGAAGTTAACTGATCCATATAGAGCTATTTAGGTTCTCCACAAGGATTCCCTCATCAAGTCTTCGAGCTAGCTGATAAATATATTGGACAATATTGAAACAGGCTAAGAATCTTGTTTGGATTAAGATTTCTCTTTTGAATAAAGCCGTTATATCCTTTAGAAATATAACTTAGGAGAAGACATATTGAAGCAACCACTCATGGAGTTGAAGAAACATGTTCAAGACTTTTGTCAAGGATAAGTTTTCTGTAGAGCCTGAAGTATTTACCTTGTTGACGTAGTGAATTAATTTATCCATTTCCTTGAACCAAGATTCAGCATATTGGTATTGGAAGTCGTCTCCCATGGTCCACATGATGTGATTCGTACGTGTCACATTTGCCTACACATCACAACATCCAGCTTTTCGATGATTGCATGTACATGTGGATCTATTTCCTTGCCACTAATTATAGTTCTATGAATAATAATGGTTATGAATAGCTGAAAGGGACTGTAATCAGGGTGTACTTGGATGATTGAAGCATCGATGAAGTCAATAACACGTTTGTCAACATTGACATCAAAGATAAGAGGATCATCCTGCAGTTCATATCCCAAACTGTAAGAAATTAGTTCTCCCTTGATATATATACTAAAATAAACCATAGAGAGACTTATTTTTGCTTTCTGACAGAACCTGGACTGGAACAAAATCATCATTCACTTCGAAATGGAAACCATTTGGTGGACTATAATGTACAGGAAATACATTGGTAAATATCTGCAAAAATGGTGTTAACCACAAGTGAGCAATGACATTAAATAAATTAACAAAGCTAAGAATGCTCCATCTACCTGGGAGGAAGAACCAAATGTTCTCGAACCACGCCATATGACCTCAAGAGCTTTATCCACTTTGCGTTTTGCTCTGTCTTGATAATCAATGCGTGCAAAATGAACAGAATCAAATCCTACCTGTGGAAGTTATAAGGGAGAAACAAAAGAAGGATCAATATTTAGAGTTAGAAACTAAACAGGATGATGATCTTCAAACGGGATGTGACAGCAGTTTAGTTGCCATTTTTATCAAGTAACCAGTTGATGATTATAATACAGATTTACAATCAATTAACTTAATAAGTGATTTAACTGTGCAAATATTGTCAGTACGTAGAAATTAAACTCTACACTACAACATATGAACACGCTCAGCAATACAGAGAAGCTTAAATACCTCCGCCCCAAGAAGATAAGCTTGCACAGCGGAGTGCCCAAATGGATCGATCTGCCATCCTGCACGAGGAGTGATATTGAATTCATTCTTTATCAGTTGATGGCCTAGTGTTGTCTGATCAATCATATCTATGTAATGGCAAGTCGCTTCATCGTGCATACACCAACCACCATTTCTGTTACAGAATTCGCTTTTTCATCAAAAATTACCAAGAAGAAAAATAAGTTAAAAGTCCCTTGCAAGTAAGCTAACATACACGAATTCCAGCTGACCAGAAGCTACAAGATTTCTCACCACTTCTTGAATTTCTGGGCTTTGCCTTATCCACCATCGATGAAAAAATGCCTACAGAAGGTCAACAGAAACATGCCTAGTAAATTGTGCATCTTTTATTGCTTACAACAATTACGGCTCGATACCAAATAAGTTGTTCATGCACACAAAATTAAGAAAACAGTCTGATATCAATCAAATGAATAAGAAAAACAGTGTTACCATTTCAGCAAAGACAAATTTCCTATTCCTGTCACGACGTAACGACATAACAACTGAGTCCAACACATTTTCAACACAGGCACCCTGCAATGCATCAATCATTTTTGTTAGCAGCTAACACATAAACAGACATAATTTCCAATTTAAAAATAAAATGTATCATGTATACATGACCTGAATGCTATTATTTGATCCAACATAGTACTGATCAATGGTCTTTAACCAGCCAACATCATCATGTGAATGAGGAACCAAATGAACATTCAGTTTGCCTTCAACAATACCACTCCCAGTATTGTACTTTGGATAACCATTTACACCAATTGCCTCATAACCACAAACAGTATAGAAAATGAACAGAAAAACTAAAGCTGGTTTAACAAAAGTTCCCATTTTCAAATCCAAATATGTTTTCTATTAGAACTCTGATAAACCAGTTCACTTTTATATAGAGATTGAATTATTAAAATTTATTATTTTTCTTGCGCTTTAAGATTTACATTAATCCTAGAATATTTACTATTCTTCCTATACTAGATTATACGTAATTGAATTATATTTGGGAGAAAATTGAATTTTCCTCCAATACTATATTATAATT
Organism: Capsicum annuum; assembly: GCF_002878395.1. Classification (NCBI taxonomy): domain Eukaryota; kingdom Viridiplantae; phylum Streptophyta; class Magnoliopsida; order Solanales; family Solanaceae; genus Capsicum; species Capsicum annuum. Next base: position 138,475,823 of record NC_061112.1, read on the forward strand.
AATTGCACCATATTTGGTAGAATATTTACCTTTCTTCCGATATTAGATTATAGTTAATTGCATAATATTTAATTTCTTTTAATTTAATATTCGTGAGGAAAATAACATATATATTTTTATTTTATTCTAAATAGTGACTTATAAACAGTGATCGGTGTGTATATACCAAATTAATGTTCTTTATCACAATTAAGCAATTAAATCAAGTAAAATACATGTTAATTAATCTTGGTTAAGTAGCATGAATTCTAAATTTAAACACATGGTATGCATGTATTGACTTGATGTATACATCGGGTGCGTGTAAGTTTTATGGATAGGCCAGTAGCACATATGCCTTATTGGAGGCTCAAATTTATCAAGCACCTTTAGTTTTGATATAAGTATAAAAATTTAAAAGATAAGTCAATAAACTAAAATTAATACAAATACATTAATTTACTTTCACTGTGTTTAATGATAATATATATGTGAATTTAATTTTTTTTAATTAATTTTCATGGGATGCACATATGGCACGTAAGATGAACGTTTGCCACACAAGATGCACGCAAAATACAGTAAAAATTAATTATATTGAATATACTTGATATCACTTATTAAGATTGAATAAGTTGTTGAAATTTACTTTTCTCTATTTTATGATGTATATTAATGTAGAATTAATTTTTTTCTTTTTTAGTATATGAATATTTTAGAATTTACTTTTGTTCCAAGTCTAGATTGAAATCGGATTGATTTGAAATTGAAATTTTGTTTGGACATGCAATTTGAATTTTTCAAGTTGTATTTTTTTTTTTAAATGAAAATTTTTAAGTTGTGAAAACTATCAAAATTTCCTCCATTCATATACAATCTTACCAAATGAACCGACCACAGTTCATAAACAAGACATCGGAATATTCTAAAGTATCGTATTACTAGATTACATATTTCTATGTTCGTTTTATAAATAAATGTTTACAATTTCAAACTTTCAAATACGCATAATTTTATATAAAGATCTATCGGTCAACAATAAAAATAACTAGTTAATCCTATCACAGAATACTGATAATTTTTCACCCCGAATATGAATCTTTTTTAAAAAATTTAAAAATAATTGAACTTTTTCTAATAAAATATAAACTTACAATTAAATTTTACGTTTTAAGAAAATAAAATCACAATTTGAAATTCCAAACACCACAAAACAGACAAAACTGCATTGATTTCTCCCATGGACGTCCCGTCACATTAGGAGGGAGGAATATTGGATTTCACGTGCTAGAACAAGTATGGGTCATGGGTGTTTTAATAATAATACATGTCTGATTTTTGTCTAATTCCCAAAAAGAATAAAATAGAAAGATGAATAGGTCGAGTATTAATTGGTGGCATAAATAAATAAATAAATAAATACGAATGAAGCCCAACACTAGGGACAACAGCACGTAAAAGTAAATTAATAAGGAATGGGAAAAAAATTATGTCAAACAAGAATCTCTTTTAACAAAAAATGGTTTAGTTTACTAGGAAAGTGTTCTTTTTCACATTTGTTCACCTTAGGTTTTATCCTCATAATAGTATTGTAGTGTTATGCTATAGTTTCTTAATATTGTATTCTTCATTGTTACTAACAATGAAAAGATCATTTATAAATAATGAGCAATTTAGTGTGGTACAATATTAATTCGTTGTTATTTCCCTTTTCCATTTCCTCATTAATACTTTAAACGGAGTTGCAACTACCGTTAAGTGGTCCTATGATAAATAATGTATTTGCTATTTCATAACCAAAATTATGGTAGAAACTTCAGTAGATCCTGGTCATATGGCGTGAAATGTCTAGATATTATTATGTGACGTTTTAAGAAAAAAAATAAAAAACTAAAGAGAGAGAATATTGAAAAAGACCACACTTTTTATTGGATCATTTCATACATGAGGAAAACAAGTAATGGGTTGCTCAAATGCAAAAGAAAACAAGACTAAGTAGTTACAAATTGCCCAATCAATCAAAGTTATTGAAAAGAGTAAAAGAAGGAAACGAGATCAATTAAGTAGTCACACAGTTATAACCAATATTAGAAAAGAGAAGAGAGAGAGTGAGCTTGTTGTCATCTTATATGACAATCATCACCTCATGATCAAATAGCTTTTCGGATTGATTTTGTGCCTCTTTGAATTATCTATTATTTTTTTGACTTAAAGCCAAAGTTAATTGGAGATCTTCACTTATGATTTATGACTTATTTTTATCATTTTGGCCTAAAATTAAGAGCTTATAAATACTTTATAGTTTGTCAACCTTAACTTAAAATCACTTAAAATTAGTAATTCAAACAGGTTCTTAATCTCAAAATTTATTTATTTTTAATATATGCCTAGTCATAGACGATTAGGAGGTATTATATATAGTATTCCACGACTCTTTAACTTTTTATTTTTCATATATAATCTTGAACAACCCTCATCCCATGTTAATTAAGTTTCAGAGCTTAATTAGGCACAACAACCATGCATTACCATAACAAAAAGGAAAAAGAATTGAAAGAAAATCGATTCCTCTTGTGACTGGGGATGAACTTTTATCAGTGGAGGAAAGGAATAGTAATGAATTTGTATAGAATTTTTTCACCGTAAAGAAACCATTCATCAACAATTCAACACGTTCAAGGGCCCAGGAGGCAACTAGCGACGAGGACCTTTAGCACAAGTCACAGTGATACAGACCTTTACGTTAATTATTGTTTTCAGTCTTAGCATACTCTCTGTGTGTGGGGGGGGGGGGGGGGGGCGGGGGGCGGGGGGAGGGGTGTATTAAAAAGTCTTTTTTTAAGGGATTGGGTCATTTCATCCATTACCTCACCAATTGAATAGTCATAATCGAGCCAGTACCGTAACGCCAAAAGGTTGGTTTCGACGGTTGCAATCATTATAGTGCAATTATTGATTAGGACTAGATAATAAAGACGTGTTATGAGACGTCCAAATTCGATATATAAATTCACAAAGAATTTCAATAGCTGTTAGTGAATATGAACTTTTCTTCTTATTAAACAACATTTAATGCATGCAAATAATATCGAACTACCAAACAACCAGCAAGTGATGAATTTCTCCCACTATTCAACAATCACTTCGAGTTGAGCAATATGTACATCATTCTCCCATGATGTAACTAGCTCGAAATATTCAATGTCCATAGGCCCATTTAGGAGAACAGGGTCCCCATTCCAACCCATTGATAATAACATTTTGTGCAACTTACGTCCTGCATAATAGAAATAGACCCAGCCATTGGTCTGTCCTTCGGTAGCTATGCTACAGTTAATGCCTTATTAATTTAGTATACACCAATAACTCCTCGTATAGAAGTCATAATGATTAATCGAATATGTCTACCAACAAAAATCCAACACAGAAAACAATATTGGACCTCTCCAACGCTATTCTTAACACCTATATTGTACTCCCCAATGAGAAAGCTTTGCACACGAAATCAGAAATGGGGAGTACTCCGGACCCTCATTCTCGGAGACAACAAAGGATGCCAACAAGAAAATGTTTGCACCTTGAAATTTTTTACTTTTAGCGCTTCGTACTAAATAGACGTTTGAACGTGCATAAGTCTTCACAAAAGAAAAGGTCGTGTGGTTGAAGGTTAAGTCTTCTATGAATCAAAGATAAACACCATTTTCTTGTTTGCTAGGTTCCTTCACGGGATTCTTTGAGAGAGAAATATAAATCATCTGGAAGCCACAAGTGAATCCAACTGAATGATCTTATAACAGTACATTTTGAAGTACGATTCAATTAGTCCATCAAGTGTAACAAGACATAGTCCTTTCCTACAGACATAATAAAGCCACATCCCAATAAGCAATTTCAGCAGCACGATACTTGATTACCATCTGAACTTCTTTGCCTACAGAGATTAAGAATAGCATTCATATTGGCGGCACAGAAGTAGTATTCAAATCTTGGGAAAATGCAGAGAAACTATGAGGAATGCGGCTTTCTTCACAAATAAAATTAATAATTTATATACCTGAGCTGCAAAGAGTTGTACGCATCTTTACTTCTTGTCCTCTTTCTGTTCCTTATCATTGTCCTCGTCCTTCTGCTAGGACAAATATTAACATTGTCAAATTCAAGATTTTAAAACAGAGAACATGCTATTTTGGTAATACATGACTTCTTCCATCCACTTTAGGAAGCGGATATAACCACAAATGAAAAACCAAAAGGTATTGGGATCAAGGAACAGGAAAGAAAGAAAGAAAGAAAAAAGAAGCATCAAGCATAACATGATTGCAGATTCAAGAATTCTCCTCTTTGTGATACGTTTTTGAGAAGGACCTCTTTGTGATACGTTTGTCTCCGCAGCCCTGGTTTCTGCCATTTACTTGTAGAAATTATATAAACCCCCTAGGATCTGTTTGGATGGAGGTCTCCTAGAATGTGAACCAATTTAAGTACATGTGGTCGGTTTTGCCCCTCTAGTCTGAAGCCCACATCTCTCTGAGTGCATGGCCTCCGCCATTTAGTCGTTTGGTAGAGTGCATTAGAAAAAATAATGCATGCAAAAGCTTTGTGTATAATGTACCTTGTTCGGTACACTTCTCAACCTATGTATAACTTTGGTATTAAGGTGTGTATAACTAATGCCTCAAAAGTCAAAATCCATAGTATTAGTAATGCAATGAGTTCTAATGCATGCATCTGCATGGTTATAGATACAATTGATCCTCAATACCCTTTCCAAATCCTCTCCACCATCCTTGTAGAGGGTATTTTTGTAAACATACTTTTAAAAAAAGTCATGCAATTCATGCTATTTTAAAAACACCAAACCAAACACTACATAAGAAAAATCTCGGCATAACTAATGCTAGCATTACTAATGCACCGTATTTTGCACTATTCTTATAAACTCTACCAAACAACCACTAAGTGATACCTCTCGCTTCACATTGATTCATCTGTTTAAGGGACGAAGTGAAAGGAGTCTAATATTAACAGCTTCGGCGCCTTAGTATCTACATACCTAAGCCAGGTGAAACGAAAACCCTACGTTACACCTGGCTCCAGGGATTAAGTGTACCTCAAGTGGGTCTCTGACAGTACTACTATTGCACAACATTGAAGAAGATTGTGTGCACAGGCAAGGGTTTAACAACAAAATGACCACCAAATGTACAAATACATATGCATGTACTGGAGAAAAAAATTAGAAAATAAACCCGAACTTACCCAACATGCTCTTTGATAAAGTCACAAAACAACAACAACAACACACCCAGTATAGTCCCACCAAGTGGGGTCTGGGGAGGGTAAGTGTACACAGTCCATACCACTACCTCAGATGTGAGATAGAGCGGCTCTTTGATAAAGTCATAGTAATCAATAAACTAATTAACTCACCTCAGATGACTGGCCTTGCATGGAAGAAAGCAAATCTTTAACGGAAGGATCATTTGGATCTACACCTGGAAGCTGTCAATTAAATGCAAAATTAAGTTAAAAGTCAAAGAAGATATGAAGTGTGATCCTTAGGAAAAGCGCATACTTTCTGCGGTGATATAATACAGCATTGCATACTGAAGACTTACTGAGGCAAGGATTGATGACACAAATGATTGATCAGCTAACAGCTTACTCATATCTGTCTGATTTGACTGATCATTTGTACTGTCCTGCACAGACAATTGAAGAGCTGCAAGTACCAGAAGGGTCAGAGAAATCAGAAGTGAACAATTCTGAGAGAACTTTAAAAGGTAACCACTACAAGGGGTCAGCCTTTAGTAACCCAAGCCAATGCCATCTAAAACCTAAGTAATAGTCTCTAATACCAACCCTTATGGAGATTTTGAAGGACCATTAGGACAAAAATAGACAAATAAAGCATGGATTGAAGGCATTTCTTCACAAAATGAACCTTAACTACTACGCGCACACTCCTATTCATTCATATACGGACAATGAATGGAGGTGGTTTCTTTCCTTTTGGGCCAGATGGGGGTTGGGGCACCCTTTTTCTTTCAAACTTTATCTGTCCAAAATATAATACTCCTGTCCCATGCTTTGTGACACACTTCTCCCTTTAAATTTGTCCATAATAAATGACACCTTTTTTTAGAAATAATTTAACTTTAAACTTCTCATTTATGCTTAATGGGATTATTTATAGACACACTTATGTCCATGACTTATTTCAGATCACAGGTTTTAAAAGTATGATGTGCCAGTGATCCACACCACATAAAGCACAGAAATTGAGACCGAGAGAATAGCTGCTAATTGATCTCAACCAGCAGATTCTTAAAAATACATACAATAATGCAGGATTAATTAGGAACATTCTACTCAAACATATTTGTCTATAAATCACGACATATTATAAAGCTGAGGAAGGCAAGAAAACAATGAATAATTGTGAATGGACTAAACTAAGTTACATATGTTGCTAACAGTTAAAACTTTGCATCTATGAGATTGGGACAGGATACCAGCAAAGCAACTATTTAAGCCTGCAGAGATCATGACATACCAAGTGCCAAGTCTTGATCTTCAGAAGCAGCTTCCGACATGTCAGTGTCTCGTGTAGCGACATTGGAAGAAGAATCATCCATTGACATTGCAAGGGCTTGCTGTAACAAGGCATTCTCATCATCCTGTAAGGGATCCAATGATAATTTACATGTTATTTCGTCTTGGCTTCCGAAAGGCCAGACATCACAAAACCTTCAAGCTAACATCCGTTTAGAAAAATTCAACATATAAAAATTACAGGAAACATATCCTCTTTGCATAGGCGTGAACAAGGTAATGTGCAATACCAGAACAAATCTTACAAAGGTATTTAACAAAGGCTCAAGAAAATAGAGGATTCATGCGATTCCAGAAAAACAATATGTAAACTATCCATGGTTTAGCTAACCAGTACAATCTTCTATTCCCCCACACCCACCACCAAAAAAGGAGGAAATGCAAATAAACCAAAATAATCTCAAATTTAAAAAGTTGATAGGAAGTAGCATATTTAGTTAAATCTGAAAGAACAAAAATTTACTTTTTTCCAGCTTTTACTTAAAGACGTCAGATATGAAGAAGACAAAAAAAGATAAGAACCATAAGATCGGCTGCTTTGTTTTCAGGTTCAGGAGTTCCTGCATTGACATTTTCAGCCATAGCAACATCTTGGGAAGTAGACTCTCCTTTCTCTTGTTTACCAGCTTCTTCTGCAGCCTTCTTTGCGGCTGCTTCCTGCCTTGCCCTTTCCTCCTCCATTGAAACTCGGAGTGCAAGAGCAAGTTCCGGATCCAAATTAGGATCTACACCAAATTCATATCCAGACGCTCCACCAGCGGCAGCAGCTGCAGCTGCAGCAGCAAATCCACTTCCACCCTCACCCTCACCAGTGAAAATAGGAGTACTGCCAATCACAGGTGAGGAATACAACTTATTAAGGAATTGCTTTTCACAAGTACAAGATACGAAATCTTAATTAGTTATGATAACAAGACGTTTAATGATAAGAAGATGGTCATATCATGAGTCACCTTATAAGCACATCAGAGAGAGCATTAGGACCAGGGGGAACATGAATGATGTGACTACTCTCGTTGTTATTAACCGCAGCAACCAGTGCCTCTAGTTTCTCAGCTTTCCCTTCATCATCTTCACCAAAATTAACGACATCAAGAGCTACACTATTCTTCTTCAACTTTCTACCAATCATCTCCAAGACCTTCTTGTCATATTTAACAGGGCTGAAACAAATGATATGTTAATAGAGGGATCAGGAGTTGCAGCAGCAAAGATAATATAGAGAAAAGCATCGGGAAACCACCTGCCAGCAAAAACAATGATCCTTTGTTGCTGCTTCTTGTTTTGCCGATGCTTCAAAGCCAACTGGGCTACCTGAATTCCAGCAGCCAAATTCATCTCACCACCTATCTCCAGTCCTGAATGAGGGAAGACAAGGCGCACTCAGCAACATAGAGCTAATTTGGAGAAAAAGTTTATCCAACACCCTAAGACTCTAAAAGATACTACTATCATGCAAGTACCATTGAACTCAAACACCAAATGGGTTTTGGAACCATCTTTTTCGTGAAGTAAATATATTCATTAATGGCATCAAGAAGATGCGAAGAGTACAAAGTGATTCTTACAGCTCCAGTACATGGGGATTAAGCTAATACGGGAGCTTACAAAATCTAAAAAAGATCAATGCTATTTACAATGGACAGTTTGCACCAACTAAATAGACTCATAGTATTCCTAGCTTTCAAAGAGTGGTTTGGAGTAGAGATTCCATCAACACATAGTACAATTTCTTCAAGTGAATAGACACCAAAATTTACTTGATAGGGCCATTCTCCAGATTTTTTTGATGACTGTAAATTAGACTAAATGTCTTTTTGTGCGAAACTTTGGAGAACATTTTCCATCAGACTACCTCGTTCACATCCTACCCAGCCCCCTACCTTGAATCTCCTCACTTGATACTCCATTACACTTCGCAGATAACACTTACCTTTTTTTCATTTCACTTGGCACTTCAAAGTTTCCTCTTTTCCCTACAGTAAATGCAGTACAGTGGATACTACCGGAGAAGGCATAGAACCTAGCATCATTAGTTGCAGGTGCAAAGCTCCCTCCAAGTCATCAGTCGTCTTTTTTGTTTCAGACTCGGAGCATCTTTCTTTGAAATTACAAAATAGCTTCAATTTTACATTTAAATATTCCAGAATTCAAGCTTATGCATACAAGTACCTTTTCCAATTTGATTTTAGTTACTTCTCATCCTTATTTACAATAAATCCTTTCTGAAGAAGGCATAGAACAAGTGGTTAAGCACAATAAGAAGATGGGCGCTAACAAAACCAATGAAATAACAAATGGACTAATGCAAGAAGAAGTTAAACACGCAGTCACAGTTAATTCAAGCACCTCTAACAATAGATTCTCATAATCCTAACTAGCCACATTTTCAGATATGATGTGTTACGACACTTCCAAAAAATTCTCTCCATGTCTGCTCTTTCAATTATACAAATAAAACTAGCGCCCCAATATAATCCAAGCCGAGGTAACAAAAGTTCAAAAGCTAGATAAGTCGTAATAACTGTAATCTACAATGCCAGACATTATAGGAAAAAGAAAACATAAAAACATAAAATAATGGAACAGAAGATTACCGTGCATGCAAGCTAAGATTTTTCCGAGATCGCTAGTTGGAGTAACTAACACTCGCACCCCTTTACCAGCCATAGTCAAAATTCCAACTGTATTCTCAGGATTAGACTGGATCACACAAAAAGGAACAGCAAAATGAAACCCAATTAGCTTTTAGTATAGCTAAAACACCATCCAGATATACTACAAACCCTAGAATGACTACAACTTTTTTTAAGAAAAACTAATACCTGTGTTTTGGCACCACAGATTAGATTAACAGCGTCAGCTAGAGCTTGAAACCTATTAGGCGAGTAATCACCGTTTCGCATCCATTCCGAATTGTCGATACAGATCATTGTCGCCTGATTAAAAAAATTGTTGACAAAATTAACCCTAATTTTGCTACAACAATGTAAAGATAGAACTGGAATTGAAATGGAAGAGAACGATACTGACCTCGAGCACCATGACTAACGATTGGAGAAAGAGTTAACCACTGAGAAATTGTTTGGTCCGTCGGATTTCTCTGAAACTTTTGAGGGAATTTGGGTTTACTTGCTGAAGGAGTTGAAGCTAAAAGGAGGAAAAAGCACAATTGGAATTGGGGTGTTCTCGAAGTGGGTCGGGTTATTTTCTCTAGGTATTTCAGGCCCAATTAAGGGAGCGGCCCTATTTTATTCCAGTGGTAGAGCAATGAAGTTTTGAGTTTAATTTAGGGAAAAGACATCAAGTAGCACTTTTGAAAAAGTATAAACAACATAAATCTCATCATCTTAAATAAGATTAATTGCATAAGATCTTGAATTGACTTTCTCTTTCTCAGATTTAAAAATATACATATACATATCGAAGTACCTCATACATAACTCCAATGTATGAGGAAACTGTTTTTCCTAAAATTATGAAAATAAAATCATATCCAATTATTCTCTTACCTTAATAAGAGCAGTAATTAATGTTCTGATTTTATAGATGCTTAAAAATAGTAATTGTAATTGAAATTCAAAAAATATCTTGAAACATCACCACAATTTTTTTTTATTATTGCGATTTAAAATTCAATTTGAAAAAAAAAATGATTGTTTTCTTCCATTTTCCAAAATCAATATGAGCATCTCTATATTGTTGAGACATTTGGGGCCTTGACAATTTGATATTCTTTATATTCAAAGTACGGAATTCGATAAAATTCAAATTCAAAAAATATCCTGACTATATAATGTTATGACATATGTAATTACTATATAATATTAATAATGCATCTGAAGTATGAAGTCCAATAAAATATTGATTAATTATTTAGATTTAATTATGGTGCATATATATGTATAAGTTGTTTCATACAGAACTGTTTTTATATATTATAATGTTGTTTTATGCTTTGTGCTGTAATATATATTGTATGAGGGTTTGTTATACGTGTATTGCAAAATATGATGACATAGTAATGTATAATCATATCTCATTCAATGGTTAAAAAAATTATTAATGTATCCAAAGTATAAAATCTGAAAAAATATTGGTTAAGTATTTAGATTAAGTTTTGTTACTTACATATATATATATATATAAGTTGATTCATGCATAACTGTTTTATATATTATAATGTTGTTTATTACTTTGCATTAATATTTATTTTATTAGGGTTTATTATACATATATATTTAAATGTATGATGACGTAATGAATGTATAATGTTATTATACATATATTTAAAGGTATGAGATTTCAGTAGTTGAAAATATAATGATATCTGACATGCAATTTAGTGTATAATTGTTTGTCATACATTACAAATACTAAACACTCAAGTGTTTAAATGCTTGTTGTACGTTAGATATAAACGATAATTTATTGTATTCGTTGCAAATATAGATAGTATTAATATTCTAATGATTGAGAAGTACCGATACAATAGATTTTATGTCATTGCAATACATTGAATTAAAACTGAAACATGACCCTATTAAACGATGATGCTGACTATACATAACATATGTATGTATAAGCAGTTTCAATAAAATAATAAAAGCTAAGAATCCAAACCAACATCAAAAACTAAGAAGTGTTGTAATTGTTTAACATCTCTAGATGCTTGGTGAAATTTGAAAACGCTTAAATAAAAGATCCAGTGAATTCCGTGCAACTTCCAAATCCATTTGAGACACTGTAAATCCACAATTATGAATTGGAAAATGTGATAGCAACAGAATATATGTTTGAATCCATTCCTTGTAAAATTTATTGTATAATAACTAGATCAGCTTGTTTTCTTTTCCTACGTCAACTTCAAACGAGGAGGAGATTTTTGTGTGTGCGGATATGTGATAAAATTGGAGAGAGATTATTGTAGATTGCCAGGATTTGTGGTTATGGAAAGATAATAAGGAGGTTTAATAGAGATAGATAATTGGAGAGAAAAGGTAGCAAGATTTTAGGAGGAAAATAAGGAGCACAATTTGGAGCAAAATATGGTGGTTTGGGATGTATAAGAAGGAAGAGAGAGAAGGTAAAAAAAGGTAGGGATTTGAGTAATTAATTTGAAATTTTTGTAATTTATTTTTCAATATAGGATTTTATGTAATAAGGTAAAGTTACCTTGTGTATATATGTAATTTTTAGTTTGAAAAATAATGGCCCACGTTTCACCTTTTGGACAAAAGTAACACTTCGGATGTTTTAAAAGTCATTTATTAGCCCTTTATTTTAATAAGGCACATGCTAAAGGTGAAAGATTTGCAGTTGTCCTTTTTGCCGAAAAAAAAGAATTAACTGATACCTACAGTTACCTTTTTCGACTACTCTTTCCGATTAGGATTTTTCGACGTTTGCAATGATGAAAATCAAGAAAAAGGTTAATATTGATAAGAAATTAGCTAGTAAAGGTATAAGATATGATCCTAGTTTCGTTGTTAGTGATGATGATTTTGAAAATTTAACAAATCGTGATGTTCAATTGAAGGATTTGAAGAATGTTCATGCTACTCCTAGTCGAATTACTAGGTCTCAAGGTAAATTAGTAAGTGATCCATCAATGGCAAAACAAAAAAAATCAGCTAAAATAAAGGCACATACAGATGTGAGTGATGATTCAGATCTTGTTGTTATTCGCGAAAGAATAAAAAAAACAGTGATTCAAAAAATAATGAAGATGATGGTAAGTCATCTAAAGGAAAGGAGAAGATAAGTGTGAATGATGAAGGAGATACTATTGTTCCTCCCAAAAAACGAAAAAAAGGAATCGATCATATGACGGAGAAGATGATGCTCAATCATCCAAAAAGAAAAGTAAAAAAGTTCCTTGGAAGAGAAAAATACCCAAATTAACTGCTTTTGAGGTACATTGTTTGTGCTTTCTATGTATTAATTATGTCTGATAGATGTTCATTTTTTGTGTAGAATTTGTGTATGTTTGAAATATGTGTGTTATTGTTGTATATAATATGTGTCAGTGTTGTATATGAAATATACTGGGTAGTAATTTTTGTGAAATGTAGTGTACAGTGGCTGTATAACTATTTGTGTATCAGCATTGTATAAGAAGTGTGTATAGTTTGAATATTGATATTGTAATTGTGTAAAATTAGCAACACTGTTGTAATGAATACTGTATGAGTAATATATGTAGCTTTTTGAAATAGTTATACCTAAAAGTACACTTACTTATTGCAGGTTTGGGATTTTTTTCTTGGTCCATCTGATCATTATAAATGTCAGCTCAGCGTGCACACAAACTGTGGTATTGTGATTGCCTTGAAATCTAAGTTGGACAAAAAGCAACTTGATTGTTTAAGAATAGTTGCTTTGGGTATTTCTTATCTTTACCAAGTGTTCTTCCTCAAAATCAACTTATCCATGGAATGTTGCTCAGGGAACTTGTTTGTGAGAGAGATGATGAGATATGGATTAGAGTGAATAATACTAGGTTACGGTTCGACTTACAAGAGTTTGCTGTAACTAGCGGCTTAAAATGTACTGAAAATTACAATAATGAGTTTGTTGTTACTGAAGAAAATAAGCTGATGGAGTTGTATTTTTCAGGAAAGTCCAAGGTCACAAAGCTTGATTTAGAAGAGTGTTTCATGGACAAAAAGTTGCGATGTGATGAAGATGCTTTACAAATTTCTATTTTGTTCTTCATTCATTCCTTTCTTTTTTCTATCACATATAGTGATGTTATAATTAAGAATAATTTTTTATTGGTTGAATCTGGGAACTATGAAACATTTTTTGGGGGAAAATTATGTTTTCATCTGATGTTGGAGTCAATGAAGTCTAAGATTTATCAGCGAAAAATCATGTATCGTTGTACTGGTTTCCCTCTTGCATTTCGGTGTTGATTTTATGAGTGTTGTCCTTATGCCGATGGTCATCTTGCTGACCGAGTGGGCGATGGTGTGCCACGTATACTGAATTAGTTTGTAAAATATAGACCAACATACAAGGAGGTCAAGTCTGCATTTTTTTATATTAGGCAAGAGCAAGTATATTGTTGTTTTAAAATATAATTTACATATATTTTGTTAAATTGTTATGTGCTTCTTAAATGTCCAGTGTTGTTTTGTATGTGCAGATTGTGTTGCGTAACAGTACGCCAACAGTTCTTGAAAAAATAATCCTTCAATTACCTGATTTCAAACCTGTGGATGCGGTTGTGCACTCTATTGATTTACCTAGGACCAGTAAACACGAATGTAGTAATTCGAGCTCAGATAATGAATGGGCACTTTTGAGAAGTGATGTTAAAATGGTATGTCGAAGTTTTTTATTAATATTTGTATGTTTTTGTTAATTGATATTTTGACTTTTTCCGTTTATGTTTAGTTAACGAAAAAGGTTTCCTCGATGGAGAAGTTTATGAAATCCTCATTTGAATTGATTTTTCGAGCTCTACATAGAAAGAACGAACCTAAGGTATTCTTTTCCTGAATTTTTTCTGTTTTTTTAACAAAACTTATATACACTATTGTAATTATTTTACAAAGTTTTTTGTATAGGTTGGTACATTAATTGGTGATAACAATGGTGATAACTCAATGAAAAAGACGATGAGACACCTAATATTGTGGTATAGGTGATGATCAAGTTGATGATCCACCTAATGTGGGACAACAAAATATTACTGCACCGGAAGTGGATCATATAAGTGACAATTTGATGGATGATGTAGTAAAAAAACAGATTGTATATGTGATGACGTATTTGGTCATTTGGTGGATGACGTTGGAGATAAAGTTAATTTTATAGGTGATTGTGTAGTTGGTCATGTTGCTGTTGATTCTGTGGCTGAAACTTTGAAGGATGGTGCTTGGAAGAATTTTTCAAATTTTGATTTTTTAAAGTTCACACAAAGCTCCGGTGAAAATAAAGATATAGGGCAGGGTAGAAATAGTCAGGTTGATAGTGATTGGTCTAATTTTACTAATTCTAAAGTGTCTAAATTTACTCAACCTTTTCGTGATCAAAAAACACAAAAAAAAGGTGATGTGGCAGTGCTTAGCCAGAATGAGGTTGACTGGTCAGAAATTCCAGACGCTGAAATTTCAAAGTTCACTCAACCCGATAAGAGTGATGCAACTGATTTAGTATGTGATAATATTAAAAAGGTTGATGTAATTGCAAGTGATAATGTTAAAGGGATTGCGGAAAATATGGTGGCTGCGTCTGTTATATTGGGTGAAACACCCGCTATTCCTCACCGATTACGTAAGCCAGTGGCAGTATGTGAATCGCCATTTTTGTCAAAATTTGATTCTGGTTGTGGCAAAGTTGAAGGACAATCATCTAAGCGTGTAGACAAGTAACCGCTTTTTGTCTATAAAGCATCCTTTTATGAAAAGTATTACGGAGTGAATTGATGATATGAAAGTGACATTATAGTTCAACAGGTTTGTTGCAAGATCGTTGCGCGTTAAACAGATGTAAGTGTCTATTTGTAGTTTCTTTTTGTTTTACTTTATTTTGTCATATATTACAATTTTTGTAATATTTTTTTACAGGAATGTTTATTCAGATTCTGTCAATGCTCTTCCAAAATATTTTGACTATGGAGTTGATACCGTTAAAATGAAAGAGTGGTTCTTCACATTGGCATATCCATGAGTACCCTTAACCTTTCAGTAAGTAATGAATTTGTTAGTTAAGTAGGTTATATATCTTTTATTTTTGTACTTGATAATGATAAGCTAATTGGAATACTGAATTTTTATATATGATGCATGTTATATAAGTTCTATGCATTATTTGTGCAGTACTTTATGTGCAGTTTATATGCAACACTTTATATGCAGTGTATATACAGGTCCTATACAGTGGTTACACAGTATGTACACAGTTTAACTGTAGTAGTTGATATGCAGTATATATACAGGTCCTACACAGTAGGTACACAATTGTATGCAGTAGTTGATATGATGCATGTTATATAAGTAGTTTGTATTTATTAGATTTAAATTAGTGTTCTGTAATCATTTTTAGCATTTTAACGTGATTTTGTTGTTCGTATTTTTAGCATATTGATGTTATCCTTTACTATTTATGAAAGAAGTCAAAATACGGTCCTGTTATGATTCAGTTAAATTTACAACCACCGATTGTTGGTTTAACTGCTTGATTCAGACTTTGTATAAGCAGTTTGTGGAGAACAATAAAGATGTAACACTTATCACTCAGAACATCAAATCATTGAGTACATGTTTGGATTTTTTATGAGATGCAACGTTCCGTGAAATAACGTTGACAATGTTCTTTTTCCAATTAATCTTGCTGGGGAGTTTCACTGAATTTTGGCGAGGTTGTCTTTTCAAGATCAGTGCATATATGTGTATGATTAAATGTATAGTGCAAGGCATGCCGTTCATGTTCAGAAATCAATTGCATATTCAGAATTAATTCCACACTTTCTTTCTTGTATTAATTTTTGAAAAAGTAGGGGTGATGGACTTCCAGTGGCTAATTTTTTGATATTCGTATTGTTGATGGACTCCAACTCAAGCTAACACGTAATATATTGAATGCACATTCAATTGCTCATTTTTACATTTTTTTTGTCAATTATACTGATGATGTATTATGTTTGCAGGGACTGTGGTGTATTTATTGCTGCCTTTGCTGAGTATTTGCTTGATGGTCTTGTTCTAATCATTTAGATGATATTAATATTATTCGTATTCAGTATGGTGTGTTGCTGTGGGACTATGGAAAGAAGAAACAAAGGCAATGTGCAATTAGTGAAGATGAATCTACTGGTCAATTGTTGAAGAAAAATGATGGGGTGCAACAAATTTTGTTAGAAATATCTTTGAAGCATAGTTGTGAAATATGTTTTTAGTGTTGAAATGCTTAGGGTTGTGTTGATATATTGGGAGATTCTTATCATGAAATGTTATGCTGAATACTATACGTTTTGGTAATTGATACAATTCTGTACAAGTGATATTGAAATGTTAGTTTATGTTGATCACAGTTGATATGCAGTATATATGCAATATTTATTCAGTTCCTATACAATTGTTACACAGTTTCAGCGCACTATTTCTACAATTTGATACATTTATGTCAACCATATATAGAACTTATTTATTGTTGTAATTAAGTAGTTATATAGTTTATAACAGTAGTTATATTCAAAATACAGAGGTTCTATGCATTCGCTAATTAATTCAAAAGACAAATACCAGTTCTTATATATATTCAAACTGTATATAGGTATTATATATGATTGACACAGATGATATGCAGTTTTTCTAGGCATTATAGCTGAAAAATTACACTCCCCCAGCTCAGAGGAGTTGATTAGTGCACCTCACTAAAGAATGTGGCTAAATGAAATACCGTAATGCACAAATTTCTATAAGAGTAGAAATAAAATTGAAATTGAAAGCAATATTTTATAAACTGAAAGTGTTGCATTTGAAGTAAAATAATATTGTTGCTATTACATTGCTATGAAAAGAATAGTCTTTTTTCAAGAAAAAAAATGGGAAAAATAAAAGTGTTCTTGCAGCAACATCCTATTAGATTCTTGTTGGAGAATTTTCACATGTTCTTCAGTTGTATCCTATTTTTTCACAGCGCCCACATAAAATTTGTTGCTTAAAGTAGTCCATAATGTCCTTTCCTCAATTGTTCTTTTTTTATCTTCCTGGTTTTGGTTTCCAGGTTGGTGGCAGTACTATTTTAACAGATATCTCTGGTGGAATGTGCCAAACTATTTCATCAGGAAGTGGTATAACTGAAAGTTCATATGCTTTCAAGAAGTTTTCTCTTGTGTAATATGGAGCACAATAGCTTTGTAAGTCCACATGTGTGTAAGTTAGCACCACCATAGCATGTGGACAAGGTATGCCATCTACTTGAAATTGTAGGTAGGAGCATTTTTTTCACGCATGCAAACAATATTTTTTTTCAATTTCATCAATGACTACATAAGAATAGTGAGTAGAACCCATCACCTACAATGTATAAATATATTAGTAAATAGTGTGCACATTAGAATATGTAATTGTCTGTAAAGTAGAAATAAGAAGTAATACCTTTATTTTATCTGATAGAATGAGATTTTTCCTCATTATTATATTGTATTTATTTTCCAGTTCTGTAAATGTTGCTTCTAAATGTTGTCTATGTTCCTTATTCCATCTCATGACCAGATCCATCATAAATTATAGGAATTTTTTAATTGGCAGGACTCTTGCTTCTCTATTTGCTGAATTTAGGGACTCTGCGATGTTTGAAGTCATGAACATCGACCTGTTGACATCAGAATGAGCTATGGACCATTTTTCATAGCCTATATCAAACAGATACTCCTTCACCCTATTATCGATTTTGTTTATGTCTTCCATAAGCCAATCAAAGTCTGCCTTTATGTATGTTTTGGCCATTGTAAAGAAGATCCCCTTTAATTGCTTTTGATTCTTCTTAAACCTACCCTTGATATTGTTTCATAGATGGTAGATGTATATACAGTGAGCCACATTTGGATATACAATTGCAGCATCTTTTAATATATTGTCATGCCTATCAGATACTATCCACATGCCTTGTCTTTCACCAAAAGTAGTGTTAAACATGCGGAAAAATCATTCCTATGAAGCGTCATTTTCAGAATCAACAACAGCATATGCTAGTGGAAAAATATGTCCTGATTAAACAAGTGGGAAAGTGTCTATCAGTGCATGCCAACATATACATAATTTTGTCTAAAAAAATTTCATAAAACTGATCTGCTGCATCCAGCACACTAGCAGACAACATTGTTCCCTTGTATGCAGATTTCAGAAAAGTTCCATCAACAACAATGATAGGCATACAGTATCTCCAGCCCCTAATTGATGTGCTCAACGCGATAAAAGCATATAAAAAGTAATTGTCCTTCATTTTGTGTAGCCTTGTGAATGATCCAGGATTTATTGTGTTTACCATGTATAGGTAAGCTGGCAATTTAGCATAAGACTCATGCAAGGAACCTCTAATCAATTCAAGTGCTTTTTCTTTGGCTCTATATGATTTTTTGTAGTTCATCCTAATTCCGTACAAGTTACTCATTTCTTCCATGATCTCTGCTGGAGTGTATGTTGACTTTAGATTTAGAAAGTTGTGCTTCACCATTTTAGTGATGGTTAAAGAAGTTGCATGTCGTTGTGAAAGCATTTTGTCCGCAATTGGACAGGTGTGATCATCGACAAATTTTGTCACCATGAAAATTTCTGAATTTTATTGACTTGAAGATTTAAAAGTTCAATTACATCTCTGATTGGTACACTTAAGATAGTACCTTGATACATTTATATACAATAAATGTATATGCAGTACACAATTCATATCCAATATATATAGAGGTGCTATATAGAAATTACATAGTTCATATGCAGTATATATACAAGTCCTATATAGTAGTTACACAGTCTGTACACAGGTCGTATACAGTTTATATACAGGTCCTATACATTAGTTACAATATCATATGCAGTATTTGTGTAAATTTATACCTATATTCCAACAAAATATAAAACTTACACATTGTTGACACAAGTCATATAAAGTAGTTATATAGTTTGATATCCAATATATATGCAGGTGCTATACAGAAATTACACAGTTCATATGTAGTACTTTATATGCAGTATATATACAGGTTCTATATAGTAGTTACACAATCTATACACAGGTCATATGCAGTTTATATACAGGTCTTATACAGTAGTTACAATATTATATGCAGTATTTATGCAAATTCATACCTATATTTCAACAAAATATAAAACTTACACATTGTTGACACAAGTCATATAAAATAGTTATATAGTTTATACATGATCTTTTCACCTTAAATTGAAATCTCTCACGGATTGCATAGTGTTTCATCACATTTGATATTGTATTTTTATCCAAGTACTGCTGCCCTTCTTCAACATCTCTATGAAGTGGATCCTTTATTATCGATTCAGGCTGTTCATTCATTTCTTCCTTAGAAAAATTATCTTCAATTGTATAATCAGAAATAGGTATCGGATAAACTTGAATAGCAGTCAGAGATGTTTCGATCAAATTTTCAATTGAGGATTCTCCATTTTCAAATGTGTTTTATAGTGTTACACACAATGGAAATTCATTTATATCCAATTTTTTTTCTTCATCTCCATATAAAGTCTAACGCTCATATCATTGTAAATAGTCATAGATCCACTCTTTACAATGTATTTTATAGTCATTAAACCAGAATTTTGCTCTAGATTCAACTGCTTATACAGTTCATCAACAAAATATTCATACCTGAATCCGAATTCAAAAGTACTACATTGATTGTAAACTTTTCAAACTATACATTACTTAACCACTCTCCTCCATATTATAGCATAATTGAAACTAAAACTGAACTTGAAGCCATAATTTCATATCAACTGAAGCTAATTGTGAATGAAAAAAACTTTATGAATCTAATTGATGGAGGATTTTTGTATATTTATATACAATTTATGGAGGTATTTTTAGGTAATGTGTTGTATCTGAAAGAGAATTGTGAGGTTTTAATGGAAAAGAATCCTAAGGTAAAATTGGGAAAGGAAAGTGCGAGTTTCAATTGAAAAGGAAAGAAATATATTAGGTTATTTTTGCGACTTTTTTGCGGTAATTAGAAGATGGTTAGAATATGGAATTATTTTAACGGCTATTAAGTGGGAATTAAAAACAGGGGCTATTTTGTGAATAAGTTTTATGAGAAAGGCTATTTTTGTCCTTCTCCCTTTAATTTATGATTATTAGAACTAAAATAATCAATTAAAGTTACTCCCTCCTCCGACCATCTTTACTTATACAGTATATTAAAAGTAATTAATTTAAAAAATTAATAAATAATTTAATCATTTTTATTCATTTTAACCTTATCATTAAATATGTTTTTTAGAGTTTTATTTTAAGATTGTATCAATTGAACTTATTGTGATGCCCCAAAGTTTTGGGGCCTGTCACTCGCCAGGATTGTGTGTGCCAACTAGGCCGCAACCTTGTCAGCTAAGCAGGCGGCATGTGCTGAGGGAATATGCTGAAGTCGAAGATGAGGCAAAGAGGTATAACATGAGGCAACAAGCATCTATATATGTTGCATGACATGTTCTAAGAGTGCCAAGGTGATTTGGAGAGGGCTTGGTATGAGCCCAAGGGGGCGGAGGCATGGTGAGGATTGTGTGCGGTGTTCGATGTCAGCGCCGTGCCATTTTGAGCTACAAGTGGAATCTAAGAATTACGATTTAAATTGTTGATATTAAGGGTACCTTGTGTATGCTTACCAAATTTGGGGTCATTTGGAGTCCGTTTGGATAGGGGCTTGACTTGGCCAAAGTCCAGTGGCATTGTCGTAATTTGTTGATTGGTCAGAAGGCTATAACTTGTTCCATGTGTATGGGAATGGGGTGAAACTTCATGGAGGTGTGCAGGAAGTCAAGAGAAAGGAGTAATAACAAACGACACCCAATTTGAAGGTCGGATGAATGATCTAAGCCTCAGTACAGTTCTCGGGGCAAAATGATGTCTAGTGGCGGACATTGGTATTATTTATTTTAAGCATATATAAGGGGGGTATACATGGTGACAGCCTACCAGCCTCCCTCGAGTGTGTCGACAGATGGCCACCCCAAGTGTGCTACCTTGAGGGACAACCTCAAGTGCCTGCCTTGGCATGTCAAAGGAATGCGCAAGGTACTCATAGGGCTCGGGAACCCTATGGGCAACGCAGGGTTGGGTGGACTAGCGTTGGGTGCCCAAAAAGGCTAGAGGTTGGCTATATAAACCTACAAGCCCCGCGAGCTGTCTAAATGATGGAAGGATGTCTCCAAGACGATAGAGCAATCGAGATACCCTCCCCAAAAGACTTGTGAGCTTGGTCAAGGTCCAGCCAAGCGAGCAAGGGTCCGTTGGCCTAGACGCACAGTTGTGAGGCGACACTGTGCTATGGAAGTTGGATGCAAATTGCGTGGGCTATGTTTGGCTATGTCATAAGACATGAGAGGGCATATCTAAGAAAGACGCTTGAGACAAAGGCCAAGGATTGAGGGTTGCCCTACTCGGGCGAAGCAAAGGCCAAGTGCACATGCACGAGGTGATGTCAAGCTTGAGAATAGGACTGTGCATGCGATGACAATGCTCAGGCCAAGGCGAGGGACGAGCATGTCCGTAGCCATCCCCAGGAGCGCATATGGGTGAGATCCAAGGATTAAAGGTGTACCAGAAGAGTTGCTTATACGTTGGCCATGTCATCCGACATATTGATAGAGCGACACCAAAGGGAGCAAGCCTCTGAGGCGAGCTTCCTACAGGCACAGGATCGTGCTAAAGACCTGCAAAATAAGGAAGGCTGGCCCATAGTTGGGGGAACTATGGGCGCCGCATGGGCAAAATTATGTGTCGCTGACACAGTGAAAAACGAGCCCATGACAAGTGGTATCTGAGAAAGACCACTTGCTATGCAAATGGTATCAGAGCGTAGAATTAGAGCAGATTGTGAATGCCATTGCAGTGATCACGTCAAAGCATAGATTGACATTCGTCGTGCTCATGAAGATCGTTTGAGACGATGCTATCTTGTGAAGGAAATTGGTTGTATATTGAGATGCTTGAGTTAGCTGTGTCAACCAAGGCCCATCATTTCAGAATCACGCCATTTCACAACCGTTAATTTTGCCTTCATCTGTGTAGGTTGATTCATCTTCGAAGCATCCGAGAGTGATTGAGAAACCTTCAAGGGATGACTTTAAATCAGTGGTTAGCGTATGTAGAGGGATTCTATGGAGGTACGTTAGGCCAACAGGTGTGGTCATCGTGCGATGCTGTTTGAGTGAAACCACAAAGTTGAACAGTCGGATAGCTGGTGCTCAAATGTCCTTGATTGTGGGGAGCCGTCAGTTTATCAGAAACTCTGTTAGCGGTGTGTTGGCAACTATGGTCAGAAGAGAGCATGGACTTGACAAGGACGTCAAGCAAGGTTGGTGAAGTGCATCAGAAGCTTGTCAGTCAAGTAGCTTGTTCATACAAAGCGATGAGCCAGGGTTGTCAGCCATGAAAGAGTGTAGGCTGAGTTAAAGAAGGGGATATGCCGATAAGTTGGGTGGTCAAGAGGATGAACCATGTCTGCCAGGTCGTGCAGCCATGTTCCAAGAGAGTTGAAGCCGTAACTCTAAACATTGGGCTTGATCATTCTTAGATCTTGCTATGGATGCATTTAAGGCATCAAGTTGAGTGTCCGCCAAGAAGGTTGGACTTGAGCTTCGCCGAAAGGCATATGAAGGGGTCCATCTAAGGAAGTTGGACTCAAGGTCGGAAGGACCTATCCACCTAATGGGTTGCAAAGACTGGCAGGAGAGTCCCTAAACCTAGCCATCCAATGGGTTGCAAGGAGTGGCAGGAGAGTTCTTTGAAAAGAGAGCCATGCAAGATGAGTGGGCAGTGAAGCCTACGGCATGGGCAAGTGGAGCCTACAGTTGAAGAGAGTGCTATGCAAAGTAAGAACCAGGCTAGCACCAAGCAGACCATTGGGCCGCAACAACGTAAAGAAGGACCTGAGTGCAGGCTTCTTTATGGGAAGATGGGCGTTAAAGTCAGGTGGAGGTAAAGCTATCAGGTGTGTGAGCGGCACGCGTAAACCAAACTATTTCATGGAAAGGTGTTGTACCAAAGTACTACGAGTAAGGAAAGTCGTCAAAGTGGGATTAGCTAAAGCGCTGAAAATGAATTGGGTTCCAAGTTTGAGGATGGGTTCTTTCCAAGAGTAGAAGAGCGGGTCGGAGGCCGCAGATGGGTGAACCAAGGGAGTTCTCGCCATAGGCTATAGGTACGAGGGTGCTCCGATTATCGAAGGACTGCAAAGGGAAAGAGAGAGTTTTGAACGAAGTGTCTAATTCACAGAGTAGTGTGCAAATACCGGCACTTTGAGATAAGAGGTACTTGCCAAAGGGTACGTCCCAAGAGAGTGCGAGGTGCCTATGGGCGTGGAGCACACGAGATGCCATAAGGTCCCATGGTGAAGCATGGGTTTCCAAAGGCTGTTGTGAATGATGATTGGGACAAAGTTTGTAATTTGGGCTACCGTCAGTGACGTCGCTCGAGGAAAAAAGATAAGGACCATAAGGGCATGGTTGGCAAAGATGCCACATCGAGGGCTGCCTACCTAGCTATGTTGTGCTTAAAAGGAAAAAGTCCAGGAGGGAAGATAGTTGTTTACCAGAGGCAAAGGATCGAAGGGCTAGACATGCCAGGTATGGATGGGCTAGTAGGATCTCCAGGGTGGAAACAGATTCCAGGACAAGATGAAGGTCGTGAGGAGCATGGTGCGGATATAACTTAAGGTCACCGCAAAGTTAGTCACCAGAGGGTGCAGGTGTGAAGACACCATTCAAGCAGAAGTGCGGAGTGCACACTTAGATAAAACTAGGGGGAGAAGGTCAAGGGGCCTAACTCCATTTTTTTAGAAAGAGCTCGTAAGAGTTCCCACACACAAGGATTTGAGGGCCGCGATGTAAATCCCCAAGGGTGCAGACTTCGGGTTATCATTGGTGTTGCATGTCATTGAGGATAATGACTAATTCAGGTGTGTGAGGGTGTGACGCCCCAAAGTTTTGGGGCTTTTCACCCGCTAGGATTATGCGTGCCAACTAGGCCGCAACCTTGTCAGCTATGCAGGCGACATGTGTTGAGGGAATATGCTGAAGTCGAAGATGAGGCAAAGGGGCATAACATGAGGCAACAAGCATCTATATATGTTTCATGACATGTCCTAAGAGTGACAAGATGATTTGGAGAGGGCTTGGTGTGAGCCCAAGGGGGCGGAGGCATGGTGAGGATTGTGTGCGGTATTCGATGTCAGCGCCGTGCCATTTTGAGCTACAAGTGGAATCTAAGGATTCCGGTTTAAAGTGTTGATATTAAGGGTACCTTATGTATGCTTACCAAATTTGGGGTCATTTGGAGTCCGTTTGGATAGGGGCTTGACTTGGCCAAAGTCCAGTGGCATTGTCGTAATTTGTTGATTGGTCCGAAGGCCATAACTCGTTCCATGTGTATGGGAATGGAGTGAAACTTTATGGAGGTGTGAAGGAAGTCAAGAGAAAGGAGTAGGAACAAACGGCACCTAATTTGAAGGCCGGATGAATGATCTAAGCCCCAGTACAGTTCTCGGGCAAAATGATGTCTAGTGGCGGACATTGGGATTATTTATTTTAAGCATATATAAGGGGGGTATACATGGTGACAGCCTACCAGTCTCCCCCGGGTGTGTCGACAGATGGTCATCCCAAGTGTGCTGCCTTGAGGGAAAACCTCAAGGGCCTGCCTTGGCATGTCAAAGGAATGCGCAAGGTACTCATAGGGCTCGGGAACCCTATAGACAACGCAGGGTAGGGCGGACTAGTGTTGGGCGCCCGAAAAGGCTAGAGGTTGGCTATATGAACCGACAAGTCCCGTGGGTTGTCTAAATTATGGAAGGATGCCTCCAAGCCGATAGAGCAATCGAGATACCCTCCCCAAAAACTCGTGAGCTAACTTGTGAGCTTGGTCAAGGTTCAGCCAAGCGAGCAAGGGTCCGTTGGCCTAGACGCGCAGTTGTGGGGCAACACTGTGCTATGGAAGTTGGATGCAAGTTGCGTGGGCTATGTTTGGCTATGCCATAAGACATGAGATGGCATATCTACGAAAGACGCTTGAGACAAAGGCCAAGGATTGAAGGTTGCCCTATTCGGGCGAAGCAAAGGCCAAGTGCACATGCACGAGGCGATGTCAAGCTTGAGGATAGGACTGTGCATGCGATGGCAATGCTCAGGCTAAGGCGAGGGACGAGTATGTCCGTAGCCATCCCCAGGAGTGCATATAGATGAGATCCAAGGATTAAAGGTGCGTCAGAAGAGTTGCTTATACGTTGGCCATGTCAGCCGACATGTTGATAGAGCGGCACCAAAGGGAGCAAGCCTCTGAGGCGAGCTTCCTACAGGCACAGGATTGTGCTAAAGACCTGAAAAATGAGGAAGGCTGGCCCATAGTTGGGGGAACCATGGGCGTCGCATGAGCAAAATTGTGTGCCGCTGACACAGTGAAAAATAAGCCCGTGACATTATGCTTCATTTTCCTATAAATTAGAAGAGCTGCACTCAATGTGTGCTTGTCTTTCAACTGCAAAAGAGGGATATTATGATCATTTAAATTCTTCAACAAATATGTAGATATGTATTGGTTCAAGCCTCTAACACGTGCCTCCAAACTAAAACGTATCGCCTCCTAATTCAACTTTTGCTTTAAACGTTTTTGGAAATTCTCTCTCTTTGTCCTTTTTTAGCTCTTTAGTCTACTAACAAAAACAAAAACAAAAAAATTCTTCTCCCTATTAACTCTCACAATAGACAAGAGGAAATATTTTTATATGATATACTAATAATTTGTATTTTTTTCAATACTTTTCGATTTGTGAAATAAGTTAACATTTCCTGCAGAAACCATGACATTTGATAATTGAAATGACTAATTAGGTACATCTCTAAAGAGAGCAGATATATTTAACTTTTTTGAAGTAAAGAGAAGTCAAAGTTATTCACTTTGAGTCCTCCTCCTTTTTCTTTGGAATTTAAGCTTTTTTTTAAAAAAAAAAACAGAGAGAAATTGATATATAGATTTGTATCATCAAAGAAACAAAAGGGTAAAGATCATTAATCTTATTCACAATGTTTGTTATAGACAGAGATCTTCAATGTTGTGTGTCATTTGTACGGGCCACTCATCATGTAAGTGGCTCAATTTATTAGTTTCTCCATTTCAATTTAAATGTCTAGACTTTTCTTATTTGTTGAGTTTCTAATTTCAATCTTTTACACACTTGTTAAGATTCAAAGAGTATCTTGATATGTAGATCTTGGTTTAGAAACACCAAAAATAAGAGCTGCCTTTATTTTCTTAGGCTTCATACCTCGCCAAAACTTAGACGGAGGGCGTAGTCATATAAGTTGTTTCCATGAGATGATTCTTTTGACAAACTGAAGTTCAACTGTTGGGTTATTGGGTTTTTTTTTCTTCTGCGTGGATAAATGAAGCCTAATTTGGACCAACTCATTTAGCAGCCAAAGAGAGAACAACAAAGTTGATTTTCGTATCTAAATTTCAGCCACAGCTGTCAACTTCAAATTGCGATTCACGCTTCGTTTCTTGTCCGATTGAGCTGATTCATGCTTCGTTTCTTGTCCGATTGAGCTGATTTTTGGACTGCTTGTTCCTCTCATCTCAATCTTTGATTAGGAACTGACGTAGCTTGATTTGGTGGCCTGTAGCTCCTGTTCTTCATTCCCGAATAGTAGCTGCGTTTTTTGTGCTTTCACTCCTTTATTTCTCTAGTTTTGGTGCTGTGGTTTATGTATTGTTTCTTGTTGTTTGACACTTGTTTTGTGGCCATTTTGGAAGACAATATTGTAACTCTTTGGTGATTATAATGGAGGTTTTGGTCCCATGGTTTTTTACTCTTGTTTTCCACGTAAATCTTGTGTTTCGTGTGATTGTCTTTATTCTTGTCTTGTTTCATTTGGTTGAGTTATTTGTTGTATATTACTCTATTTATTTGTCTCCTCTTGGTTCAAGTTGAAAGGAAAAGTTTAGTCTTGGGTATTTTCCGCTGCTACCCTGTCGGACTCTTTGATTGTGTGCCCGTCTTTCCTAACACGATAAAACTTTACCAGAACAAGTCTGTCCATTTGTTTGTCTTCAGGTTTTCATATAATTTATAATTGATCATACATCGATCTTCTTAAATAGATAGCCAGACATGGATGGACGACAAAATTAGATGCATCTATAGCTGGGAAAAATTGGACAAGAGCAAGATTACTATGTCTAAGGTTCTGTGGTTCCTGTTGTATAAGGCCCGAAACTGTATCATCTGATCATTGTTTTGATCCATCATCATATTTCTGATCTAAACTCTCCTTAAATTCGAGGAGAAAGTGGAATATGTAACTCATCACATTCTGAGATTTCATTCGTGCAACTTTGTTCAAGAGTGACATGTTGGTCCGACACAATGGTATGAATTTGATCTGCCTCGTCCTCCTCCATGGAGTCTAATGATGTGGCTGCTAATAGTGTTTCTGGCGAAACAACAGAACCTTCTAGTCTGGCTTTTACCTTGTGTCGCCATCCATGTAATGAAGTCCTAACGTTCTCTGAAACGATGGTCTTCTTGTATCTCGAACCCATCTGTTTAAACATCGAGCACTAACTTGAAATGAAATGTGTAGAAGGATTAGCAAGGACTAAAGAAAGAGATTACTTGGTGTCTTTTTAGGTGACCTGAGCAACAATAACATAGAGTGGAAATGTGACAAAGCTACACCAGAATTGAGAAATAACCCTGTGCATGGCAACAAGTTAATATGGATCATGCCAAAATGAGTGTATTCAATAACAAGTTAACGAGGAAGTGAGACACGAGATAGGTACCCAAATGACAAGCGAATCACGAGAAATGTGTGATTTTCTGTGAAACATGAAGCTCCCTTAATTTCCCACTGCACCAGAAAAGGTAATTTAGCTGTCAGCCCTATGTAATTACAGAAAAGAACCCGTATTCATGCAGTAACACAAATTTCCAAGTTGCCTCGTCTAAGGATTAGGTAAAACATAATACAGCCACAGACGACATATGTTAGCGTCATCTGTTTTGCTCCCTGTTGTCATAGTTCAATGTAACTATGCAGTTTGTCCTAAGAGTTGATAGTTTTACAACTGCTGTTTAAACTAATACCAGTTCTGTTTCCAATCAAAACTAATTGTTTCTCTGGGTGAAAAACTTGCTCGAGTTATATTGTAGAGGCTCCAAACAAGAAAAACACAAGGCTTTAGATCTACGTCCCTCGCTGTGATAATCACACAAGGGCGCGGAGTAATGGAGGGTATGTATAATTAATGCCTGAACCTTGTACATTATAGGAAAAGCAAAACCTCTATCAGGACACTAAGTTCTCAAGTTCTTACCAGTGACCATATGTACGTTGCCATCTCAAATGCATTCTGCATATGATTAACCGAGGAGAGCAATCGGTAAGGCATATTCGAAGGCACGATATCATTGAGATAAAACTGATTGTAATACTCTTTTTGTTAAAACTATGAAATAGAGGATAAAGTTTATGTTATTGTTCATGCCTGAAATGATATAAATTGTATTATCCGCAGCAGAAACCTAGGCTTCCCAAACCAGAAGAGCTCATCTCGGAGGTTAAACTGATGAAATCCTTCCAATGGACTGCTGTCCATGATTTCAACTGCCAGCTTGACCACCACGCGATGAAGCTTGGTACCAACCAATAGGATTAACTTCCAATAACCATTATTGGAAAAGTCAGAAATATGAGAGCAAGTTATTCTTCGGAAGCAAACAGAAAAGAAGAAGAGAACATAACAAGGACTTACAATTGCTGGAAAGAAGGAGATCCAAAAGTAGATATTTGTGCCTAGACAATGATCATTAAAATTATCCATCACCTTTCTGAAAGAACTAAAATAACTAAATCCATTGTACAATATAGTAGTTATAATTAAAAGAAAATTTGATGAAACTGTCAGGTACATCAAAATTATAGTAGTGAAAAAAGCATGCTGAGGCAGAATTCCGGAGAGTATCTAGTGGATAGAATTACCATGAAAGCTTAAAAATACACAAAGTATGACGAAAATCCATAGTGGAACACTGCAACAAGAAAAACGAAAAGGATCGTCTTAGATGACTGGATCCACAATAGATTGTGCAACAGTTATGTTCCAAAGGAAAACTAAACCTTCAAATGGATATGCCATTGTACCTAATGCCAACAATATCGCGAAATTCTTCCTCCATGCTTCGAAGCATATACTTATGGAAGTCATAAGTTAATGGCAGCTGATGAGTCTGCAAGAACACAAGAACAATATAAAGACATGGAATTGTTTTTCTGTCAAAGGGATTCATAGAGGTGTAAGCCCTGATATCATGGGTTCCATCCAAGCGACCACAACTAATACATTTAGCAGTTTAGACCATTACTGGATGTCACAATGTAATTCTACACAGTGAACGCTTTGTTTCATGGATTAGTAAATGCTTCTATTAAAAAATCTGACCCACTCTTTGTAGCTCTTCCCACAGCAACACATTAGAAAGAACTTAATCAGTGAACTAGATAAAAGAACCTAAAATACGGCCTACTTGGTACTTTTTTCTAAACTGATTCACATCATCTACCAAAGTAAATGTTGCGTAAGTGTTTATGAGCTTAAGGAGTAGTTTTCATAAAATAAACAAAATCTAAATATGATTAATTTA
Organism: Capsicum annuum; assembly: GCF_002878395.1. Taxonomy (NCBI): domain Eukaryota; kingdom Viridiplantae; phylum Streptophyta; class Magnoliopsida; order Solanales; family Solanaceae; genus Capsicum; species Capsicum annuum. The sequence continues at coordinate 138,505,818 of NC_061112.1, forward strand.
CTGAATAATGCTGTTTAAATTGAGTGAAAATGCGACACTAAATAGGGAGGCATGATGTCCGCCATAGAAATTCAGTCAGTCTTCACCTCCAATCTTAATGATGATTTGAGTGAAATATTTGCATTTGTGGAGCATAACAGTGCACGACTTACAGTAATAAAACCCAAGCGCAAAGCCATGTAGTCAGCTTCATTTATCGAACTCCAGAACTGGCGGCTGAAACAAAGCTAAAAGGGGAATATTGAATTAAATATCTTGAATCGCTAGACTCGTTGTAGCACATGTCAAGACTCAAGGTGAAAATTTCCTCCCAAGTGCATAATCATAAGAGAAAATTGTTAAGTTTAATTGATGAAAATACAAGCAGGAGATAGGGATATGCTTTGGTGCACTGGTTTCCAGTAATTCAATCTGAATACATGAATTAAAGCAAGAGGTTCATGTTGTCGAAAACAAATGTACACAGATGTGCAATCTTTCAAATAGACATCTTGTATTTGCCACTACTGAGCCACCTCACAATTGGGCTAAGATAATTCCCCTTGAAAGGGGATAGCTCAAGCAAGCATTCAATCAACCAGATACACAAGATTTGTTGGGAAAATACCAGCCAAACAAGAGCTCTGTGTTGGCTCCACGGGTGAGTGGTGTGGTGAAAAGTAAAAGTTGATAGACGCCCCATTCTCGTGTTGTTTGCCACCGGTTCTTCAGATCCTAAGGTTAAGCTTGCAAGTAAGTTTCCGTGAAATGACAAATAAAGTATGAAAAATAGTAGTATGGCTGGAAATTTTAGTACCTTCCAGTCTTTGAAGAGCCATTGACTTGGCATTGTTTTCCCATGTTCTCCAGCTATATATCTGCATGGTTAATTCATGTTTCTTGATGGATTAGGAAGGAAATTTTGAGATGTAATAAGAAGTTAATCGTTAATTAAGAAGATAGACAACCTTGATCATTGCCAAGGCAATGGCGAAAAAGCTGTAAGATACATGGCTAACTCCGAGGACAAGCAAAAAACGATGGAGCTGCTCCAGGCTCTCCTTTGAAGCGAATGATTGGAGACCCTGGTAAAACCAACATGAGTGTTCTCTGCTCATGTGAATCCAGTATTAGCACTGGCCACTTTACTAAAGCCAACAACTAAAACAATTTGAAACTTGCAAAGAGAATTAAATGAAGCTGGGAAAATGTGTCTGTCCATATGAGTCTTATTTTCAAGTTCAAGGCACCTTAACTTTCACAAAATTGTGCTTCTTAAAGTGATCAATCTTCTAACCGATGACTATTAGATGTAGTAATATGATGGAACTTCAGTGAACGAAAACATTTGAATATTAATCATGATACATTTAGGACTTGCATAAAGTAGTTACTCTCTAATTGAACAATCTAATGTGACATGTTTTAGCGTACAACAATAGACTAGAGATTCCATAGTTGCTTAGAAATTCTCAGTAGATGAAATAGCTCGTGAAGGGTCAACCAAAAATATACAGACATACGGACCAAACAATGTTGAAGTAAATGTCAAATTAAATTTTGTGCAGAACATTCATTACTGGGGTACCTCAGGACAATAGTTTACATGTCCACTGCTTAACAGCAGCCTTGAAATTGAGAAATTGGAGTATGAAGAACCTGATAAAACAAATCTCGTAATTGCTGACTCCGTCTTGTTTCTTGGAGGAGAACATGGATAAAAGTGGCTGCTCACTGCTGACGCTTTGACACAAATCTTTGCAACATAAATGATCCAATGACCCATCAACAGTGATAGCAGTCCAAACACCATAAGCTCTGCTTGCAGCCAAAAGAGGAAGAGGAAGAGAAAAGGAAAAACGAGTTCATCAAGCAATCATAAATTGTTGCGGGATTGTGGTGGAATAGATAGAATCCCTCCACTTTACCAGTAGTGTTTGACACTCAAAATCCAGTAGCTCTAGCTCAAACATCGTATTTGTTTTAAAATTTTTATCAGAAGTCCAATAAGATGTGTTTTCTAGAATCGACAACCCATAAACTCAAAATCGTAGCTCTACTTTGTTTGGAGCATATATTCAACTCCACTTTTACTAATTTCCATATAGTATAGTCAAGGATGAAGTAAAAAAATAACTGCAGAAACCTTCTGTATCCGCCACTGTCCGTGATCACAAAGGTTCAAATTATTAATAGGTGGCTTACCTTCCTTTATTTTCTCTAGCGCAGCATAAAGTGGTTCCCTCTTCGTCTTATGCAACCACTATCAGAACAAAAAATACAGAAAACAAAGAATTCATTCTGAAATAAACAAATACATAAACTTCAACATATCAAACAGAAAGATTCCACTGCCAAGAAAGACTGTCTTTTTTTTTTTTTTTTACCTTTCCAAACTTCTTCAAACTGCCATGGATCAAGAAACCAATGCTCACCAAAACCGTGACCACTGTGGCCACGGCATATGTAGGCGTTTCAGAAAACGACGCTCCTTCCAAATTCCCCATCTTGAAAAATATTCAAGATTGAATGTGTAGCAGAAAGATAGAATATTTTTCAAGTGCAGAAGCTTGAGTAATGACTGTCATTAATATTGGTCAGCTGAATTTGGTTAGCAACTTCATAGGCACGAACATTAACTAAGGCCATGGGGTGTTACAAACAATGAAAACATAATGGTCCCATGTGAAATGCCTGATGCAAATCTTTTGCCCATATGTTGTATAACCAATTGGCAATATGACCATCCTTGCTATGCTATAAATGCTCGCCCACCTATGTTGTAGTTGTTGCAGTTTTTCCACTTTTTTTAAAAAAATGGTGTTGGATATCAGCTACGTTTAGGCAGATATAAAAGAAATCTTGGTTGTAGCTATTAAATTTTGAACTCCTGTATTCAAAGATTTTAACCCACTTCTACCAGGTAACATATGAGTTCACGTGAATTCAATAACTTTTGTTCAAACTTCATATATATAACTTACATGTATACCATTAACTGCAACTTATTATAGCCTATACACTTTCAAATTTTAAATTCGGTTTGCTTGCACTTGTGGCTATTTTGTCGTCAACATTGACCTAGTCTCATATTACACTGTCAAAATTGTTTGTTTATTTTTTTTGTATTGACTAAAGAGTTGTCGTATTGTTGGGGAGGTGGGTTTCAATGTTCTTCCAATAATGGAGTAACACAACGCATCATTAAAACAATAGACCTTTAATTGCATCAGCAACCGTCGTGCTAAAAATTTTGTTAGGAAAGAATGATATAACCATTGTAAAGCCTTGAAGTTGTGGAATTGAAATCTCAAATCAGACTACTTCTGAAGAACCATATAGAAATATACTAAGACAGAACACACAGCTAACTCAGCATCAAGTTTCTTATTATACCTAAAAAATTTCGTTAGTAGTACAATTTCATCTGTAATTGAACCGGAAAAAAGAAGTCCACCGTCATTGTTTTTGTTGTTGCTGTTAAACAGGCGCTGGTTAGATTAACTTGTGTGTATCTCTATTAAATTTACAAATAATTATGACCCTTCACCAACACAATATTGGAATTATTTTTTGTTTTTGCATGAATCAATCCTTGTCAGTTTAGAAATTCTGACACAGGGACGGATCCAGAAGGTCAAAGTTGTCCATCCAAACCTTTACGTGCTATATAGAGCCTGTTCTGGTCAAATCGGCTTTTAATTTTTTTTTTAGCTTTTTAAGGTGGTTGGTAAAAATAAAAAGTGTTTAAAAAAAGTTAAAAAATGATTAAAAGAATCAGAAGCTGGATACCCCAGTTTTTTGCTTTTTAGATTAAAATTCTTTTAGGTTTGATCAAAACATTTACCTTTTTATCCCTTATATTTCCTCAAATTCCAACAATATCCTAAACTTGTAGCCCTTAAATATATAGTATTTTTTCTTTTTCTATTTGCCGCTTCGCTTTATCTCTTCCCTCCAATTTCCTCTTCATTTTTCTTCTTTATTTTCATCGAATCATCATTAATCGAAGGTTTGTTCAAAAATTTTATTTTAAAATTAAAAATTATAAATAATTCACCTTATTTATGGTGTTGTTTTCTTTTTTGTTTTCATCGAATCCATCAATAATCTAAGGTTTGTTCAAAAATTTTATTTTAAAATTAAAAATTATAAATAATTCACCTTATTTATGGTGTTAACAACTTTAAAGACATTTAAGTCATTTAACAACAAAAAAGTGTTTAACATCACTTGTTTATCAAACGCATCAACAACTTTTTTCCAATTTCATCACTTCTATCCAAATACTTATCTGTTTAATTTATAATTATTTATTTTAAGCTTTTAATTATTTAAACTAAAAAAATAATTTTTTTAATCTTATTCAAACGGGCTCATAAGATAACAAATTCTGAATCTCCTAAGCCCAAAACAACAAGTTGACGCAATAATTTAGAGAATTTAAAATTTACCAATTTAGATTTGAAGTTCAAATCATAGACAAAATAGTTTTATTTTTGGAACTTTGTAAATAAAAAACATAGATCCGTGCCACTGATTGTAAGTATACTGTTTGAAGTTCCCACATGCTCCTCGGGCCTATTTATGCTGGTTCTGACGCTATATTTTTATTTTAGTTGTGGAAGTTAAAATATTTTAAGTTTTACCTTAATTTTTTTTTTAACACAGACAAAAATTTTATTCCCCTGTCCATATTAAATAATATTTCTATTTTAATTTTTCATTTTGATTCAAAATAAATTACAGTATATTTTACATAATGAAAAAATATTAATTATTTTTGCTGAATTTACTTTTATTTAGATAAGTGAATTTTTATATAATCAATAGGTATTATTTAATTAGGATATACTTAAAAAAAATATTTTTGAGTGAAGGATTTTTTAAGAGGTGTATTTAAATTAAAGATACCACTTAATATGAATAGATGGATTACTCTGTAAAAAAAGTTTTATTTCACTTTTATTTGTCATATTTAAAATAAATATATTTCTTATTAAAAAGATTAGTAATTGACATTATCATTTTATCATATTACTTGTATTAATTGATGTTTTATAATATGTTAATAAGTTATCGTACTTTTGTGCCGGCGAAATTTACTAAGCACTTTAAAATAGTTGAAAGTAGACAAATTGATCACCGCACTAGTTTATTACTACCATACAATAATTTAAACTCTACATTGAAGAAGGGGCAGTTGAGAATTTATAGAAAGGTAACGGAACAGCTTTAGACTTTAGTGGTTGGGAGTTCATATTGGTGAAAGTTAATTTTCTTATGGAATAAAACAGTGTCCCTTTGATCATGTAAAAAGTACTTGCAGTATATATTAGGGAGATCTATATATATATAGTACTTGCAGTATATATCAAAATGGTGTCTTAATTTGGACAATTTCAATAAATGGGTTTGTCAGATTTTTCATGACCAAAATGGTGAAAACGCGTGGATATGGAGTACCTTCAGTGTGCAATTTTCACGTTAGAAAAATAGACGGATCGCTAAGTATAGTTACACTAAAGGTGCTCCACTTTCACGATTCTTCACTGAATCTCTTACATTTTAAAGAAAGGCTCATTATGAGTCATGAGCCTTCTGTGTATTTGACATTTTGAAGAAAGACTCATTTCTATCAATGCACATTCAATATAAATTTTATCTTCCCGAAATCTGAAGAGCCTGTCATTTTCTAAATTAATGAGACAAGGTAAGACATTTTTCACACACTAAAGGCTCATCCTTACAATGCACCTTCAATGAAATTACCAAAATACCCTTAAGAATCTCCAAAATATGATTGTTTATCTTCAATTCATCTCCACTTTACTGAAGTTTACTTGAGGTCCCCCTTTCTTCACCATTTCTCCAAGGTTCCACTTTACTAAAATTTACTTGAGATCCACCCTTCTTCATCATTTCTCCAAGATTCTCGACCCTACTAACTTTATTCATACTAAAAAACAAAACTTCACAAAGATGGAAACTTAAAACTTTAATCATCAATCAAATTAGAAAAGATAACTTTATGCTCTTTTTTTTTCTTACATCAGTTGTAGTGAAAATTTGTGTAATAATCTTTTATCAAATTTTTTGTTTCATTATAATATTAGAGTGCTACTATTATTTTTTTTTTCTTATACAATAGTCTATAGAATATTTTTGTAATATTAATTTATTAAAGTTCTTTGGAAATCAGTTCATTTTTTTTCTAGTCTGGCCTTTGTTGTTTTTAATAAGCAGGTCTTGGTGAATATCACTATTTAGCTTGCCATACTCAATGATTTTTGAATTAAACAAGCACATCTTTATATTTTAGGTATTATGACACCGCCTACTGTGCATCCGAGTCCATTTATTTCGAGTGTCCTTTTAAAACAGATTAGTCATCGTAGTGAAGATATTTAGAATAATGGCACATGTGACACATTGACATGTCGTCGGCATGATGGTGACTTTTGGGACTACATAAGTAGAAATTCATTAGATGAGCGTGTTTGTCGTTATTTGCTCGATGTTGAGTTTTATTGTATATATGCAGCTGGACACACGCCACTTGACCACGCTATGATCACTACGTTGGTAGAAAGATGGCGATCAGAGACACACACATTTCATTTAAACTTTGGAGAGGCCACAATTACATTGCAGGATGTAGCTATATTATATGGGCTGCCAGCCGATGGATTACCTGTGACGGGAATTGATCTTACTTTGGACCCTGTAGACTGGCAAACACGTATGATAGATCTTTTTGGTTGGACACCGATAGATATTAATCGAGACTTTCAGGGCGGTAGATTGCTTATGACTTCTTTGATTAAACATATTACAAATCTTCCTTTGATTACTGATGCGAGTAGTGAGATCGATGTTCAACAACGGGTGCGTTTGTACTTGTTGTGGATCATTGGAGGCATGTTTGTCGTTGATACATCGGGTAACAAAGTTAAGTTGATGTATCTACATTTGCTTACGAATTTATCCAAAGTTGGTCAATATACTTGGGGTGCAGCAACACTTGCAATACTTTATAGATATCTTTGTCGTGCATCGCAAAAAGGAATTAGAGTCATTGGTGGTTTTTTACCTTTACTTTAGGTTAACTACTTTAATTTATTTCCTTAAAGCAATGCATTTTTAATATTTATTTATTATATTTATATGAATATGTGAAGGTATGGATATATGAGAGGATTTTGCCTCTCAGGCCACGGAGAGATCCTGATCTACTAGTTGACGAGTAACTTATTTCTATCCTTCCAGGACCACCACGTGCTCGTGTGTGGTCTAATGGGCTATGCTACGATACAGAAGCACCTCACCTATTATATTTATTTCATGATCAACAGAATTTACTTATGGAGCATTAGGTATTTTTCACTTTTGAATAATAGCTTTATCTATCTTATTTTAATTTTTTAAGTTGTAAAAACTAACTAAATTTATATGAATATATTTTGTGTGGCAGCCATACAGTCCCGATGTTTCTGCTACATTACCAAATTATTGTATGAATGGTTCTAGTGTTTGGCATGCTATTGTATCCGTAATAGCCTGGGATGCAGTCGAGTCGCACTATCTAGATAGGGTACTACGTCAGTTTGGGTTGATTCAGAATATCCCGAGTAGAATATTGTGGGATTTCAAACATTTTCAGTTGGATCGGAGAGGTAGAGCTAACTTTAATTGGCTTTATTTCTTTAATAAAGAGGTTGAAATCTGGAGAGATAAACAAAATCGCAATGCTGAGCGTGATGATATCGAAGATGACAATGAATATGTGCAGTTGTATAACACGATTACTCATCATTTGATCAATAATCTGGCTCATCAATTTAAAGAAGGTTATCAGAGTTTTGCAGGCAGACACAACATTTTGGTACAACACTACCTTATAATTATCTGCAAAGTTTTGCTTTACTTTTAGCTTTCTTACGTTGATTCTGATATGCAATATCTGCATAATTATGCTTTTCATTTTTGTTGTCTTATGTTTAAAGTTGAGAAATGTTTGTTGGATTAACCTTCTGTTAAAGTGTCACATCCATTGGTTGGTTGTATATGGTCGTGGATATAACAGGAAGTGTCAATTCTTTAATCCAGTAATTCAACGAGAAACTCACAGTGAGTTGCGGGGTTGCTAAAGATTTAGTGTGCCAAAAGTTTATAGCCTTGTTGTAAACTTGTAATTCTTTGGTGGTCGTTTTGTTGCATGATGACTCGAGCATTCCATTCTCCATGAGAATCCAGGATTTTTTTTCTTACATCAATGTTCTAATTGATAGTGGTTCTAAATATACATTGCAACATGGATATTGGTGAAGTTGCTTGTCCATATATATACCTGCACAATACCAAAAAAAAAAAAAAATTACATAAAAAAGCACCAAAGGAAAAAACGAAAATCAAATCAATTTAATGTAACTTCATAGATATATTTCTTATAGTGTTGTGACATATATATCTTTTTAGAATAACACTCAATAAGTAGAAGAAGTTGTGAACTATCTTATAGTGTTAGCTTTTGATGTAGTTGCTATATACTAAGATTATACATCTTATTTTTGTTATAGATTATTATATTAATGTATATTCAATTGTTTATTTTGTAGGCTAGGACTTTGCATTAGATATATAGAACAACTTTAAACGTACAAGATAGCGACAACAATGAACTTCGTGAATTTGGAGATAGATTATCTAAATTAGCGTTGAATTCCTTTAGAGTAGCTAGTGAAAGAGGTAGTGGATGCATTGAGGCTCAATATCCTCATGGTGATGAGTATGTTGAACCTCGGCCACAACCGAGGCGTAGAGGTAGACGACGGGAAGAAAGACCCAACTATGATAGCGACGAGGATGCAGGGACCCAAATGTCTCCTGTTCATGACCATGTTACATCTGATAGAACATCAAATTCTTTTGGACAACACTTCAGGGGCATTGCAGAGAACGTACATACTTTTAGCTTGCATTATTCGGGTGAGACAAGCTATAACTTGAATGATAGTCAATTAGTTTTGTATCAGCCAGAGTGCCTCACACATCAGTAATCGCCTCGCACGCCATATCAACCCACAGAATTCACGGACTCAGATTTTTATGGACACTCACCAATCATTCCAGACCCCAATCCACGAAGAATGCCTCCTATTGCTCCAGTTCCTTTTATGCTAGATCTTGAGTCTCAAGTTGATAATAATGGCGTAGAGCTTGAGTCTCATGTTGATGATAATGACGAGAATACATTGGGTGTTGGTAGTAGAAGAGGTGGTAGACCACGTGGTAGGCCACCAGGCAGAAGTAGATTCCAAAATGCTCCGGCTATTAGGAGGACTAGGCCAGATGAAATAGATGGCGGCGAACCAGCACATCCCCACATGCTTAGTCCTCGAGCAAATATCCATCTTTGAGGTTGTGGTACTCATTGATTTTTGTATTATCTGACAAATAATATTTTGGATAAGTTCGAGTAACTTTGATAGATTGGTGAAAGTGAAGACTAACGTTGATCCAAAATATTTTTTTTGGAATGAACAAAACATTCATCCTCTATTATCTTAAGCCTGCCCATCTTTCATCTCATGTCATGTCTATTCTTTTCGTGTGTGCTACAATATGTTCTTGCTGAAAAATAAATGGAGCCATGATGTTACATAAACTATGTAAGATATATATTATTTTGGCTATTGTTATATGGTGATCAATTCTGACATTATCTCCCTATATTGAAAATTGCAGACAAAAAATAGATGAAGAAGAGTTTTATTCTCAAACTATAATTTGCTTGTGTGTTATTAGGAATTCTAACTCCTCCACCGTTATTCAAAATTTATGAAATAATTTCTCTTTAGATAGAATGACAATATCTATTATGTAGAAGTCATACTTCAATTTACAAAAATTTGACGAACTCAATTGGCGGAGTTAATCATACACTATATGTTAGGTTTTTGCTTTTGAAAATGATGCAAAATGCCCCGTTATTCATCTTGATCGAGAATGAGTATATATCTTTCATTACATTGAGAATATCAAGACCAAAAGCAACATGAAATGCCTCAGATGGAATTATCCAAGTCCTCGAAAATTCAAGCTCAACATAGATGGATGCAGTAAATGTAATCCGGGTAATGGTGTCTTTTATGTATATATAGTTGACGTTGAACCCCTTCAACTAGTTTCGTATAATTACTTTTTCAATTTAAAACCCCCTCAGTGAAAATTCTTCTCCGATAATAAGGAGGTGGGCATTCTTAGGTGTCCTTCTGGCAACATGATTGTGGCATTTACCAAATAGATAATGTTTTTTGATGCATTGTTGTAAAGATTTTGTCTTTCGGAAACAACCTCTCTACCTTCATACGAGGTAGTGGTAAGGTCCACAGCCGAATTCACCGAGGCATTCTTGATCCATATAAATATTCCAGTGATCAATTTTGCCTATCAAGAGAACTATACATAACATGGATTATCTACTGAGATACGTTTGTCTGATGTACACAAGTACACGGACCGTCTTATTATATGAGTAACACAGGAGAAGAAAAGCTTCTTGCTTGTACAAATAACATAAACCGAGAAGTATCTTCCGTTTTTATTATCTTCTACTTTTTTTTTGAATATCTTCTGAAATAGAAAGAGTGAAATGCATACCTAGAAATGTAGGTAACGCCAGTTTGTCCAATTGAGTGCACCTTTTCAAGGGTAAAATTTCCTGAAGCCTGCCACCATTATAGCCAAAACATCATGTCATCAGAAGATATACTTGATCAAAATAATAATCAGGAAAATCAAACAGTGCTTTCTTGTGAGTTGTGAATGGAGTTTTTATCATAAAATTGAGCTTCCACGCTATTTCTGTGGTTCTTACATGTTTAAGTTGTTAACATAGATCTAGAAAAATGACATGAAAGATTTGCACCTCTTTGGTCCATGAAGGAATATTAGGGGCAAATAACAATCTATGCTCGAGTTTTTGCCAGTGAACCAGGATATGTCGAGCTTAAATGTCTTCATTTAAAGCAGATAACAAGACATGATATGTTCCTTGCATCCTTTCAATTGTCCATTAGGTAAAGAAGTCCTAAGGCTTTTATTTGAAGGTTTCTTTTCTATTCTTTTTTACTTTAAGAATTCAGTCGAAATGAGTGCACTTTTTGGATCTCCATAAAAATGATTATCAATTAATCAATTACCATAGGTATTAATAGTACTAAAATATTTTGTTCAACTCATTACAGAAAGTACATAATATGACATTAAAACTACAAATATTCTTAAGCTATTGTCTACGATTATTATTTGCACGTTCTTGGTTCGGACAGTTACGCCTGTCATGCCCTGTTATTCTGCATATTCCACAAGACTTTGAGTATCTTGTACGTCCAACGTCCATCTCATTTGGAACACGTGTAGTTTTTCTAGCTCCTTTCTTTCGGATAAATGTCTCATTGCAAATCATTTTAAAGGGCGCTTCCGGCCAATTTGCTTCATCTCCAAGAGGTTGAAACGACACACGATATGTCTCAAAATACTTCACCGTACTATAATATCACTGACCAAATCATGTGCAACCCTATTCATCTGCTCAGTAACCTTCAACACATGTGAACATGGAATGTGATATGCTTGCCACTTTTGACATCCATACGTATTCCTACTAAATTTAATGATATGTTTTCTGCCACCACAACCTTGACGATGATATGTTTCAACCTCGAATACCCCCGTTTCTCTGTTATAAGTTGTTACCTGATGATTTTTAGACTTCAATTCATACTTCAAAATTTTCTTTGCAACCACAGGTGACCTTTGTTCTTTTTCATTAATGAGCTCTTGTGCATACTGCTTTCTGGATACAAATCTTTCCACAATTTGATAGTATGTAAGCTTAATCATTGCAGTAATTGGGAGACCTCGAGATTTCTTTAAGAATCCATTGAAAGATTCAGAAAGATTGGTTGTTAAAATGCCCCATCTTTTACCACTATCACGATGAACTGTCCATTTTTCTAATGAAATTTTCATTAAGAAATTGTACGCACCTAGCTCAGCATCTTTCAAACATTGCATGACGGTTTTGAATTTACATTCTTGGTGTTGAATAGCAGCCTGCCACATTAATCCCTCAAGTTGCTTGTTAGGAAAGTTAGACAGAAAGTTACTTTTCACATGCCTAAGACAAAAGCGATGATATGCATTCGGCTCATGTAACTCAACCAAATCATTAAAACTTCTAAGTATTCTAGGAGCATGATCAGATATGTATCTAACATCTCTATGACCAACTACCACATGAATTTCAAGGCACGACAAAAACCATGACCATGCTTCTTTGGTTTCCTCGTCAACAATTGCAAAAGTAAGTGGAAATATTTGCCCATTTGTATCAGCAGTCACAGCAATCAACATCTTTAAATCATATTTTCCATAAATGTGAGTGCCGTCTATAGAGATGATTGGTCTACATCTTTTAAAACCTTTTATACAAGGTTTAAATGCCCAGAACACATATTTAAAAACATTTACTTCTGATGTCGATTCATCGACATGCATCTATTCCACTACTGTTCCTGGATTAAAATGTTGAAGTGCATTCATGTACCTTGAAAGTTGTGCGAATGAGTGATCAAAGTCACCATATATGAATTTGAAAGCACGTCTGCGGCCAAACCATGCCTTTTTGTAGGAAGGTGTATGTTTTAGTTCAACCTCAACAGTAGTCTGGACATCGTTCACCTTGAATTGAGGGTTATTCCTGAGGAAAGGTAGCAACAAAGAAGCAATCAATTTAGAATCCAAGTTAAAATGATCAGTTTGGATTACACCCATTTGTATGTCTGCCATAATATTTTCTGATAGTCTATAAATTTGTTGGTGTTTTTTGACCTCTGAGCATCCAATCACATCTAGATTCCCACCTCCTGCACTTAAAAGTCCAATAATTTTTTTTGGATTCCCACACAGTGAACTCTCTATTACCCTGCAAACTCCATATTTTTACAGCAGTCTTTAATCTTTCCTTACTAGGAAATAATTGTACAGACTTAAGATTCGACTCTTTATCATTTAATCAAATTTTACATCCAACAGCCTCTTTCACTAGTAGAAGCAAACACCTCTGGATGATCTTGAAGATCATTCAGAAATGGAATGTTCTCCCTATGAAATGGTATGTTTTGTGGAACCTCAATGACTGGTTGTTGATCATCGTCATTATCATCACCAGAGTCACTCATTTTATCTGACTGATATGCATCATTCGGTGCATCACTGTCAGAATTATCATCCGCATGAGTATCAGCATAGGCGTTAACTTCTATCCTAGCTTGTATTTTAGAAACTCTTGAAATCTCTGGAACCTGAGGTAAATTACTAGTTCCTGTACCATGTCTAAAATCATAATGACGATAATTATCGACATCAAAATTTGCACCAAAATCAGTACATCCATGGCTATAATTACCGGATGGAATATCAACTCATGCTGTTATACTCTGTGATAAGAAGCTTGTAAAACTTTGAAATTCTGAGAAGTTGCTAGTCATATTTGTAGATGGTTCATAAAAATTAGAAGGAGGGTCATTAAGATTCAAAGAGGGTGTAGCAAAATTTAAAGAGAGGAAATTCAAATTATGTGTAGGTTCAACAACATCTAATGCTTCTGTTTTAATATACATCTCCAACAAATCAAGATTCATCATATAACGCACTGTATCAGGTGCCACCATAAACTCTTGCAAAGTCTCATTATCAAGTTTGAGAATTTCAGAATAACGAGCATTACCCTGCACGGTTGAAAATGACCATCTACCCGAAATAACAAGTCTTATCTCATTTGGATTAGTTTTCATTATAATATGCAAGTTTCTAACTAGCCAATCATACTCAACATTTAGTGGAAGTTTAACAACTGCACAAGCACCACAACTATATCTAACCGTATCAAATTCATATATGACATCGCCGCCCCAATACAATGCAACTCTAACACGACGCTCATTCGACATTTTTAAACCTATAAAAATAACTTTAGTTATTAACAAATTATTTACTCAATAGGGAGAGCAATATACTAAGAAAAAATTACTAACCATTTTTACTCCAATTCAGATTGAAGGATACATCAACAGTAAAAGTATAATATTTTTTGTGAATTTAGTAATGTACAGGACAGTGAAGATGATGCACATATATATAGAGAGGAACAAAATAATTTTGAAGACTCTCTGCATAAGAGTGTACTTTTAATTTGCTTGAAAGTGCATTGCTGTCCATGAGTCTTTAGGGTATGAAAAAAGTTATCCCCTATTGTCCCATCAATTCAGAAAATGACAACCTTTTTTAGATTCCAGTAAAATTCATGGAAGGTTCATGACTTAAATGAGCCTTTCTTTAAAATAAAGCATTCACTGAAGATCCATGAGAGTAGAGCACCTTCAGTGTAAACAAAGCATTCACCGAAGACACATGAGAGTAGAGCACCTTCAGTGTAAATATATTTTGGAAAAAAACTCTTAAGGGTGTTCCATCAATTCAGTCTTTTCTTGATGACAGGTCTTTCTTCAAAATGTCAAATACACAGAAGGCTCATGACTTAAATGAACCTTTCTTTAAAATGTAAAAAGTTCACTGAAAACTCGTGAGAGTAGAGCACCTTCAGTATAAATATATTTTGAAGATTTTTAAGGGTATTTTGGTAATTTCACTGAAGGTGCATTGTAAGGATGAGCCTTTAGTGTGTGAAAAATGTCTTACCTTGTCCTATCAATTCAGAAAATGATAGGCTTTTCAGATTTCGGAAAGATAAAATTTATATTGAAGGTGCATTGATAGAAACGAGTCTTTCTTCAAAATGTCAAATACACAGAAGGCTCATGACTCATAATGAGCCTTTCTTTAAAATGTAAAAAATTCACTGAAGAGTCGTGAAAGCAGAGCACCTTCAGTGTAACTATACTTAACGGTCCGTTTATTTTTCTAATGTGAAAATTGCATACTAAAGGTGCTCCATATCCACGCATTTTCACTATTTGGGTCATGAAAAATCTAACAAACCCATTTATTGAAATTGTCCAAATTAAGACGCCATTTTGATCCAATCTATTTGCATATTATAATAAAATTAATTTACATTGTTACTAGTCCATTTTAGTATTCCAACAGAAAGACAAATTATGTTGCCTTATTTACTCTTAACATTAAATATTGATTTCTAAATTATTTCTCAAGTCCATTAAAGAAATTACACCAATTAGTATGAATGTAATAGTAAATATATACACTTCAATAATTGTTCTTTTATTCATTATTAAGAATTATGCAAAATTTATTGTGAACAAATAAAAGTGGGTGGGAACAGCACTATTCAAAACCCTTATTTTTTTTCTTTAAAATATGATCATATAGTTGCTTGCTTTCTAAAATATAAATATTTTTAAAATATAAGTTAAAAAAACTTACCAAACAAATTATAATTCGCTTTGCCATCTACCGTAGATATCCAAACGATCTCCTAGTTAGCAGTCCAGATTAATTCCTATTGTTAAACATGGAATTTTCAATCTTTAATCTAAAAAAATGTAGATGTCAAAATAAGACTTTATGCAATTCTATATTTTTGTTTACATTTAAAATTATGTTACACACTGCAAATTTCTTTCAATAACTTTCTCGCAACTCATTTCTCATTGTGGAGAAGTAAGCTTAGACAATGTTTTATTGGACTAAAATCCTTTATTTTTTCTTCTCTCTGCCCCTACTTCTATCATGGTTACAAAAATAATAGTATAACAATACAATCACATCAAATTGATTGGTGTACATTCAAACCTTTTTGTTCAAGGAAAAAGATAAACTCTCATATGCCTTAAATTGAGCAACAAATATAGAAAATACATGTTTGATGATCTAGTGAACAATTTATTTTTTTGGTGGTTAAATTAAGGGTGATCAAAGCTCATCTTGTGGTTTGTTTACAGCAAATCCGTTCTCCACCCAAGCCAGATAGCCCCCTCCCATGTTGCTGGCATGCTTAAATTCCTGCCAATTTCAATCATGTCAACTTGGTTATATTTCTCTTCCTAGAAGGAAAAAAGATTTCTTTAAGCTAAATCACTTGCTAAATCAAGATTGTGACATAATGTTATATAATGAGAGAGGAAAAATAGAGAGATAATTCAACTTACAGCAGCATGAAGATCAGTAGTAGCATCGAGGGACCTCACACCACTTTGACATCCCTTCACAATAGAAAATTTACCATCAAATTGCAGAATATTTATCTTGCATAAACTACTAATAACAAGACCGTTTATCAAACTACAAGAGAAATTAAATTCGCAGTGTTTATGTGAAAATTAAAATTAAGAAATCAAGAATCCGAAAGTGTATAGATGTATTCTTGGATTTACCACAATTAGCTTTTCTTCCTTGTCACATGCTGAAGATACCTGCTCCAAAAACTTTGGATTCTTCACCCTACCTAAAATTACAAAAAATGGAAACATCATTTATCACGTACGTAATTAATACAGGAAACTAAGATCCATTATATCATATAAATAACAAGAAAAAAGGGTGACCTTGGGGAGTATTAAACATATAGGGAATATTCAAAGAGTTCTCTACATGCCCTTTCTTGAATTCTTCTTCTGTCCTGTTCAAAATGAATGAAAATCAGATCAGATAACTTAATCAAAGTGCATATAGAAGAAAAAAGAATCCAATTATATTTGTGTTGATTTTTTACCTGACATCAAGATAACGGTGACCAGATCGGATGAGTTCACGAGCTGCATGAACATCTACAGTAACAACCTCTGCTCCTGAGCTACAAAACAGAAGCAGAACAAGAAAAAGAGAAACAACACCATTCCACAAAACATTACCCATAAAATTAATTGAACAACCTAGAACATATGTTATGTCTATTTGATTAGTAGTATAAAGGAATTTTCTTTTTAATGTACCCGAGTTGACTGGCCATGACAATAAATGGAAGTTGTGTACTATATAGAAGATGTGATCAAACTTTGACTTCAAATGTTGGTGTTGGATCAGTGGAGATCTGTTGGCGTTTTTGATTGTTTTGATAGTGAAAAGATTGGCAGGAAAAAAAGAAAAAAAGAAAAAAGCAGTGGATTTTGTGTTTTTACTTTTGGCTAGTCAGTTGTTTTCGGCACCGGGATTAGCACTATGATTCGTGTGTATAGGCTGTAGACTCGCTGACGTTACGCACAATAATCAACAGAAATGTATTGTTGAATATTGTGCTTATATTTAGAAAAATTATAAACGGCTGCTCCTTTCACTCCCAAAAAAAATACTGTAACTTATTTTAATTTGATATAAAATTAAATAAACTAAAAAAAAATTATAAGTCTAAATTAAAATTGTATCAAGTTTATTAAATATTCTTTAGTTTGATGATTTTAAACATAATTAAAATATTACATAAAAAATTATAAAAGGAGAAAGTGTGTTTTGTTTTAAAGGGAGTACTTCTGCGCGACAAAGCCAAAGTCTTCCACGTTGGATTTGCCAACTTTGATAATGACCCAAAATCCATATTCTCCTAACTTTGTTTATTTGGTAATGACGGACCCAAGTTTTTTTGTTAAATGGATCATTCTAAATTTTTTGTTAGATGAATCATACTCATCTTATTTTTCTATCTCATCTTTTAAATAGAGGCAAGATTTGATGTACTTTACTCCCTCCGTTTCAAAATAAGTAAATTATTAGGTTATTTATTAATGTTTTAAAATAAGTGAATCATTGAATTTTTTTTTCAAATTTACCTTTATGATTTGACAATCAATTAATTTTTGAAAAGATATTACAAGGTCAACTTTTTTTTTGGGATAAAAATGAAACGTTGTGTTAAATTTATGTCTTTAATGTTTTTTTCTTAATTTGTGTGCCAAAATTCAACAATTCATTTATTATGAAACGGAGGGAGTATCTTTTTAGACCACTAGGTGTGATATGGGTAAAAACTTACACGCATCTGGTGTATACATCAAATTAATATTTTTTACCATAGTTATATAATTAAATTAAGTAAAATACATGTTAATTAATCATGGTTAAGTAACATGAACTTTAAATTCAAACACATGGTATACATGTATTGGCTTGGTGTATACACCGGGTGCGTGTAAATTTTTTTCACATGGTATGACCCGTGTCAGCACGGGCTCAACGTGAAGAATATTTTTAGATTAACTATTTTGATTTATATACTTTTTATGTAATTTTTTAAATAATATATATTACACTTCCTGTCTATTTTTGTGTGATATTGATACAATTTTGAGAGTAAACTAGATTTTTTATATATTTTTAAAAATATTTTAAATTATTAATCATTTTGATTTATAGTATTTTATCTTTTATTTCAATTTATGTGGCAGTAATAAAATTTAGAGAGTCAACTAAATATTTTTGACATCCTTTTAATTGTTTTATATTGCTAATTATTATGATTTATAATACTTTTACGTAATTTTCAAATATATAACAGATTAAAAAGAAAAGTAAAATAAAAAAGTATAACAGGAAATATTTAAGCAGCCAACGCAAACAATCATGTTGATCTGCTATCTGTTTATCATCCTTTATAAGTGAGGTAATAAATCACAAATGTTAATTTAAGTGACATAACGCTTAGATGGCCATAATAATTAATGAGATGTACTATAGTAAAATTACGATTGATGCAGCGAAGCAAACACGCTTTAAATGACTTACAACAACTAATTAAAAGTGATATAGCAAAATTACTATAAAAAATATTTGTGAAACAAACAAGTTAATTTAAAACATCAAGAGTTAATTTATCATTTTATGTCTATATTACCCTTTCATTAAATATCATTAATTTTTTCTATATTAGATGACTTATAATAATTAATTAGGGGAGATATTTCGTAAAAAGTGATATAGCAAAATTACTATAAAAAAATATTTGTGAATTCTTTTTTAAGTGAGCCTCATATAAGACGTCAAGTTGATTTAAAACATAAAGAGCTAATTTATCATTTTCTGTCTATATTACTTTTTATTAAATATTATTAATTTTTTAATACATGTATAATTTATAATAATTAATTTGGGGAGATATTTCGTAAAAAGTGATATGTGAAAAAAATTAAGTGGGTCTCATATAGGACGTCAAATTAATTTAAAATATCAAGAGTTAATTTATTATTTTATATCTATTTTACCTTTTTTAATTAAATATTATTATTTCTTAATACTTAGATGACTTATATAATTAATTAGTGGTGATATTTAGTAAAATTATGATTGAAGCAGCTTAAGCATACATGTTATAAATGTCTATTTTTCTTTTTTTATTATTACATATTTGTTATAAAATATTAAAGAACAAAGAAGAAAAGTGGAGAGAGAATAGAAAGTAATACTTATTTCACCTGGGAGATTATTGGGGGATCTTGAGGATCACCAAATTTATCATACAATGAACAAAACTCCTCTATTTATATAAAAAAATACTCCTAGTTTATGACTAAAAGACATATACTTCAAATCATAATAGATATCAACTAAATCTTGATAGATCTTATTAGATCTTGATAGAAATTCACTATAATCTAAATAAATTTATAACACTCCCCCTTGAATGTCTAGATAGATAATGTGTCTCGTTAAAACCTTACTAGAAAAAATCTAGTGGGGAAAAAATCTAGTGAAGGAAAAAAAGTACACATCTCTAACAATACGCATATAGGTTGCCTCATTAAAAACCTTACAAGGAAAACTCAGTGGGACAAAATCTCGTAAGGAAAAAAGAGTACAACGTGTATCAACTCCCACTAATGAGAACATCCTTAAACCTTTACATCCCGATTTTGTGCACCATCTTCTTGAAAGTTGCAGTTGGAGGAGACTTAGTGAATACATCAGCCATATTAACACTTGAACAAATCTGTTGCACGTTAATATCACCATTCTTTTGGAGTTTATGTATAGAAAAGCTTTGATGAAGTGTGCTTCGTTCTTTCTCCTTTTATGAATCTTCTCTTAAGATGTGCTATATATGCATGTTGAATTATCTCTGTATAAAACTGTGGGTAGATTGTCATACTTCACACCACATTTTTCTCGAATGAGATGTATCATGGACCTCAACCATACACATTTTCGTCTTGCTTCATGAATAGCTATTATCTCAGCATGATTCAATGAAGTGGCTACGATAGACTGCTTTGTATATCTCCAAGATATGACAGTACCACCACATATGAACGCATTGCCTGTTTGAGACCAAACTTTATATGGATCAGATAATAAGTACCCAACATCAGCATGACCAATAAGATCGGGACTGCAATCTTTAGAATAAAACAAGTTCATGCGTTTTATCACATTCTGATGTCTCCTAATAGGAGCAAAAACATACCTTGTTAACAAATTGACTAAAAAGACTATGCCGGGCCTTGTAGTATTTGCAAGATACATGAGTGCACCACTTGCACTAAGATATGGTACTTCATAACCAATCCAATTCGGTGTATTTCTCATTTCAGTAAATAATCCATTTCTTTGAAAACTCTCCAAGAGTTTCAATAATTATCGAGCTATAAGCTTATACAATATAAGGATTATAAATAAGTGTCCCAGAAACTTTTATATTTTGAATCCTTAAAGAAGTTTTCACATAAATTTTGTCAAGTAACAATATTCAACATTTCATGTGTGACATCTTCAAGTGTCTAGACTGCAAATCAAATAAGTTTTACGCTTACCAAGATGCATCCTTTCATGTCATGTTATAAATTTTTCTATGTCAGCATGCTTAAATTAACGTAGAATTCAGATCCCCAAAATCTTTTACAATATTGCGCCAATATTGTATCAAAGATATCTTCGACGATTTCTCATTTTGTATTGGTTCACAATGAGACATAACATTTTGAGATCTCATCACTTTTTTATTTTCAGGTACTTAAACCTCTCATAAAGTTTCATGAAGTGTTATGTCGTAGGTTCTAAGAGCACATTGCCTTCTTATTATGATTATCTGCTATTTATCCTTTTCAAGGATTATTTCATTTAGAAAATCAATTGATCTACCACGCTTCACGGACGCATAGATTTTGTCCTTTACGGCCACAAAATAGGAGCACTTATAACTTAAATATGAGATGCTTTCGGCATTTGACTTGAATTATCTTTTGAATATGGATCTGATGATAATTCCTAACATATTTCTTAGATGCTTATAATCTCCACCTTATGTTAGGAAAACTAACATACATCCTCGTTCTTCTTTGAGGAATCCATCTTTGTGCATCATGGTATATTCATTGATCGTATACTGCACATTAACTATTAGATGGACAACGTGTGATTCCTGACATAGAACTAACTTTGAGGGGAAATTAATCATAATTTATTAGTTTGATGCATACAAGTACTTTTGTATATAATATTTCGAACCAACACATGAAGCTTTTGTTCTCAATGGTTTAACTATTTATTGAAGGCATTCGATGCTAAAACATGATCATCAAGATGAATTGTCTTGATTGCATAATCTGAAAGTTATGCTCTTAACTCAATTTTATTGAGCAAACAACTTTATAAATGTCAAACTGCAGGTTGACAATAAATGCACATGTGATCATCTTATATTGGTGCTTCTTAATAGATTACATGACTGGTGAACGGGCTCATATTCACCTTTTATACTTTTCAGATTTTAAGGGATTCAATCACAATATTAGTTGGTCCAACCAACTTATTATGAGAACAAGCAACATTAAAAGTAATGAAGAATTTTCTAGTTCTTCAATGTATGTTACATACTCAGTACGCACATCTTTGGGATGTCGCAATCGTTCATATTAATTTATGAACTTTTATACTAGTAAACTCCAAGTTTACCATGACATGTACCTTTTTTCTTTAGTAAATTTCAGATTTACTATTACATGAATAAATTTCATATTTACTACTTCAGAAGTAGATTTCAAAATAACTTTTCTCAATTATTCAGCCTCTTTCGGAGGTGAGTTATGATACCATCACAATCAAGTGTACGTTTGCATTAATAAGCTTCTCATTTTCCAGGAATGGAATATAATCATGCCTTAAGCGTATCAAATTATGATAGCTACTACAAAAGCAAATTGAGTCATACATATGATTTATTGCTACCACATTCAATTGAAAGAATGAAACATATTTAATGGGACATGTTTCACCAAATACTCATTATTTTGTCTTAGCCATCATAATATCATCAATATGGTGCATTGAGATTCAAACTCAATGTCTTATCTATATAAAGGCGTCTTAGGCATAAATCGATGGGAATTAAACCTAACGTATTATCATTCCTTTTGACAATATTGTTCTTGAGGAATAAATTTTAAACATAAATGGTTCCAAACCAATTATCTTTTCCAAACCAATTATCTTTCTTCAAATCCAATAATAATTATATTATTAGTAGCAAAATACAAATAACATAAGGAATTACTAATCATGACATCCTTTAGATTTATACTATCACCTTGTTTGGCAGAGTCTCGTGCTAATAACGTGTTATAAAATATTAAAGAATAAAGAAGAAGAGTAGAGAAAAGATATAGAGTAATTCTTATTTCTCTTGAGAGATTATTGAGGGATCTTGAGGATCATCAGATTTATTATACAATGAACAAAACTCCTCTATTTATAGAAAAAAATACTTCTAGTTTCTGACTAAAAGACAGATACTTCAAATCTTGATAGATATCAACTAGATCTTGATAAATCTTATTAGATCTTGATAGGCATTCACTATAATGTAAATACATTTATAAAAATATTATTATTTTTTTAATATACAAATGACTTATAATAATTAATTAGGCGTGATATAGTAAAATCACGAAGCAAGCAGTCTGCTTAATTAAAACATCAAGAGATAATTTATCATTTTATGTGTATATTATTTTAAAAATATTATTAATTTTTTAATACTTAGATGACTTATAATAATTAATTTGGGGAGATATTTAGTAAAAAGTGATATAACAAAATTACTATAAAAAATATTTATGGGAAAAATTCAAATGGGTCTCATATAAGGCGTCAAGTAAATTTAAAACTTCGAAGTTAATTTATTATTTTATATCTATTTTATTTTTTTATTAAATATTATTATTTTTTAATACTTAGATGACTTATAATAATTAATTAATGATGATATTTTGTAAAATTATAATTGAAGCAGTTGAATGAGACTTATCATAAAGGTCTATTCTACTTTTTTGTATTAAATAATATTATTTTTAATATATAAATGAATTATAATAATTAATTAGAGATGATATAGTAAAATACGGAGCAAACATCCTGTTGAAGCAAACATGTCGAAACTATAACTCATTTCTAATATTATTAATTTTTTAATACTTAGATGACTTATAATAATTAATTTGGGAAAATATTTAGTAAAAAAGATTTAACAAAGTTACTATAAAAAATATTTGTGAAAAAAATTTAAGTGGGTCTCATATAAGACGTCAAGTAAATTTAAAACACCAACGTTAATTTATCATTTTATATCTATTTTATCTTTTTTATTAAATATTATTATTTTTGAATACTTAAATGACTTATAATAATTAATTAATGATGATTTTTAGTAAAATTATGTAACGTCCCGAATCTGGTACCCAAAACGCTATACGGTGCTCATGACCCCGAAGGACCATAAGCTAACCCATAACTGATATCTGGACCTGAACACTGCATGATATACTGTATAAATGCGGAAAAATAAACTGAAAGGCCATAAGGTTCAAAACTGATATATCACCATAGGACGTAACATCTGGAATGGGGTATAAATACTCAAAACAAAACTGTCTAAACATACTGTAGTCTAAAAAACCTCTAAAACATGACTGTCTGGATAAGGAGTTGATGGGACATGTCCCCAACTAACTCCGACTATTGAAATAACTAAGTACTGAAATAATGAAATAACTAATCATATCGTCCTCGAAGGATGAGGTCTCACTGCTGACTGACTACTAATATTTGGAATCTGCTGATGCTCTGGAGATCATATCTCTGAACCTATGGTATAAAACACCATAGCGCAAATGCATCAGTACGATTGAATGTATTGGTATGCATGTGAGGTAGGCTGAGTGCAAAAGGGTTCACATGTATGAACTACACTAACTGACTGAATAACATGAACGTAAGAATACATGCATGAATACAAAATGACTGAAACTGAGTTCGTGATAACATGATTACTGAGTTTGAGTACTAATAACATAAGATACTGACTACTGTATAACTGAAATAACTGATACTGAGGACTGTATCTGACAGTTTAGGTTCTGATGAAACTAGCTGAGTTCTGTACTATTCTGAGTTGACTGTATCTGACAGTCCTGAATTCTGTAGAACTATCTGAGTTTTATTGCTGAGACTGAATGATTGTATCTGACAGTCTTGATTCTGTAACTGAAACTGTGGGAACTAGTTATCTAATCGACATGCCCCTGATAAGCTATTATAGCTGAGTTGGGGTCCATTCTGTAACCCCAATTAGAAGAGTGTCAATACCGCACCACCAGTAAGGATAAGTTATGAGTAACCCTCATATAACAGTCAACTCTAGTGAGAATGGTGGGAACCCTCATATAAAAGGTTAAGTCACCTCATCTACCCTCATATAGCAGGCTATGATGTCTCAACCTATGCTTGCTACATAGTTCTGGAATGCAAGGATTGCTTCTAAGAATCACACCCTCATATAACAGGTGAGTTCCCATCCTTGGGTTCACTCGGTGCTAATTTCTACTCTCATCTGAATAGACACTGAACATGATTAACTGAACTGGATTACACTGAATTCATGGAGTTTCGTTAACTGACGAAATACTATTGAGATTACTGAATTACTGAGCTTTCCTGAGTCAAATGACTGACTGAGTTCTATGGATCATTGCTTGACTGAGAATATTGTGAAAACATGATACTGGCTCTAGGCATACAACTAATTTATCGGGTACAAGCACCCCCAGGACTCGATAGAAAAAAACTGACAAAACATGATTTTCTTGAATACATGATCTCATCAATAGTCTATAATATAATAAGTTGGAGAATTCATAAAGTGCAAGTTCTAAAGCACCACAATGGCCACATATATATCCATAATTCATTGACTAAGACATTTCATCAAACACTTGACATGCATGAACTTGTACATAAATGGAGATTTTAATTTTTATCATACTAGTATGACATTTTTCCTTCACATAGGAATTTAATAAAATACATAGTGAGCAAAGTATATGCAGACAACATTATGCAACAAGTAAACATCATGATTCAGTTCTAATTTCACCATTCAAGGGTTTAATCATGGGTTCACATGAATATACACCTATAATAGTTAATTCCACTTAAAATTTATCACCAAACATGAATTAGAATTCAATTGGTCATTATCAACATGAACAAAAGCAACCCCAACATGGAATTCGTAAAAATCCATATACTTAAACTTTGAAAAGAGATTCTTGGGCTTCATGGATGAAAGGAATCCATGAATGAATACTATGCATACCTTAGTTCTTGATTTAGTGAAGATTGACGGAGAGACTCATGAATTTGAGTATTGAACTTGAATCCTCAATTGAAAATCCTAGCTTGTTCTTGAGAGAAACTTGAGAGAAACACTATATTTTGGGTGAAAAATGGTTGAATCACGTGTTATTGGGTTTAAATAGGGGTGGCATATTGACCCTTTTAACCCTTGGATGCGTGTTTTAAATTTTGAAATTTTTTTGACCTGGACCCCTAGCGCGACGCACCGCTATCACACCGTGTCACTGGAATTTGACAACTGAGAAATTGGGAAATGGCGCGACGCGAAGCCATTGCGTTGCCACTTCGTTTGCAACCTGGAATTTTGGCGCGATGTGGAGAAATCTTGATGAGACACTGGAAAAAGGACAATTGCCATTTTCGCTTGTGGCGCGGCGCGCCACTGACCAATATGACGTTGTTAATACTTGAAATAGTCATAACTTCTTATCCGGTTATCGGATTTGAGAGAATCTCATATCGATGAAAAGCTTATTGAATTTCCCACATTAAATAAAGTAAAAATCTTGAAAATTTCCTTGGAATAAACATCATTCAATTTAGAAGTTAATACTTGACATTCTTGGGACGAAATTAGTTAGAAAACTTTGGGGTATTACAAATTATATTTGAAGCAGATGAAGAAGACATGTTATAAATGTCTATTTTACTTTTTTTTGTATTAAATAGTATTTTTTTAATATATAAATAACTTTTAATAATTAATTAGAAATGACATAATAAAATTATGCAGCAAACAATCTGCTGAAGTATACATGTTGAAACTATAGCTCATTTCTAATATAGTAGTAATATTGTTAATCATTCTCATCTTTAGTGTTAGTTATTAGAAAATTATTTTTATTGAATTGAAGAGACAAGTAAGTTGGGGGTTTGGGCCACAGGTGACAAAAAAGTTTTAAAATGAGGTGTAGGTGACACAAGTTTTAATTATTAGGTGGAGGTGACAATTACTTTATTATGGATTAAGAAAGTTGGGGAAGTTTGAAAATAACCCATAAGTTTTTAAATTTACACTTTGATCCAAATGTTAGCCTATATAACGAAAAGCAGAGGGAAAAAGACGTTTTTCTCTCTCTTCTCATCCATTGTTGTTTTTTCTCTCTTAGCGATTTTTGTTGTTCATTATTGCTGCTGCTTCATTCATCATCTTCTGCTTCATTATCATCATCTTCTACTTCATTATCATCTTCATCTTGTTCTTGTTGACCATTTGTTGTTGTTGTTGTTACCGCTATTGTTGCTATTTGACCAATTTCTTAGGTCAAATTTTGTTTCTAACATCACTTTCCACTTTGGCATTATTTCATAGGAGACGTTGGTAAGTCAAATTATGATTTTTAGTTGAATTTGTCATTTGGGTAACTGCTATTATGTCGTTGTTTTCCAACAATGGATAGAACCCAATCATGAATCCAATATAAAATCCATCTATTCAAATAGATAAATCATCTGTTGCGACAAATGAGACATCTATTTCAACGGAAGACTGATATGTTAGATTCATGTTTAAACAGATGGGTGATCTGTTGCAACATTTGACATATATGTTGCAACAGATTAGTTACCTGTTGCAACAGAACCTGAACATAATTCCAACATAGTTTACAACAGATTAATATCCTGTTGCAACAGGTAAGTCATCTGTCGCAATAGGTTAATTATCTATTGCAACTATCACTCATCTATTGGAATTAGCTTCAAAGGTGATTTAGTTATAACATCAATTCCAACAGGCGATTCATCAGTTGCAACAGATATTCAGACCCGTAACATGAATCCCAATAGGTAAGAATCTGTTGCGACTCATCACTTACCTGTTGCAATAGATAACACATCTGTTGGGATTCATTCACGGCACCATGAAAGCACTATCAACTATTTTTAACAAATGACTTTATTTAGGTACCACTAATGGAGGGATTAATAACAATAGGGGTGGATTGTCATGGTCAATAGGTCGTGGAAGGAGGGTAAAATGCTAGAGACGATAGCTATGATAGTCCAAAGTGATGTTTCGTATGATGATTTTGTGAACTTAATCATCAGGTTTTGTGGACTGAATTGTCAATCGAAAGAATTCGCCATCAGCTACATGTACATCTCCTTTGAAAATTAGAAGGTACTGCCTTTTAAGATAACCGATCAGGTTTGGTTGTGTTCTTATCTAAGTGATTCAACCATGCCGGTGTTAAGGGTGTACATGGTTGAAAAGACGAGAGAGAATGAGAACCAAAACTTAGAAGAAGAAAAAAAAAGAAGACTTCTTTGATGATAGCTGGATGATCTAGACATGAATATCCCAGATAATGATCAAACACCTACGCCCGTTGATGCGACCAATACGATGTTCAGTTTTTCTCAATCGACACAATCTGGAAATCTTCAAAACGATGGGACCGGCTTTTTTATTGGAATGTCATTCAAGGACAAGAATGAACTATGTAACACTTTGTTTATTTCTTGCTTGAAAAATGATTTCAGAATAAAGAAGGTGATTAATTCGAGCAGTGTCTTTTACTTCAAATGTGCTAATTCGAACTACAAGTGGTGGTTGAGAGTAGTGAAGTATGCAAGTGCTGACAGATTCATCATTCCTAAACATGAAAAGCATCACACATATGGTTCGGAGCACATCTCGGGCTAAAATCCTCTCGCCACGGCAAAGGTCCTAGGTGAATATTTCAGGAGTAGTTTCCTCGATGGCAAAGGCCCTTCAACAAGGCTTATTGCCAATCAAATCCTTATGAATTTGGGTGTCCTGGTCAGTTATTAGAAGGTATATACGGCCATGGAGATTGCCAAGGACCTGGTTCGGGGGACACTCGAGCATGGGTATGAAATCTTGGATGCTTACCATTACATGATTAAGTCCACAAATCCTAGAAGTAAGACAGCATTGCATCTGGATGAAAAGGAAAGGTTCAAGTACTTTTTTGTATCCTATGGTTCTTGGATTCAAGGTTTTTGACATTTGAGAAAAGGCATAGCCGTCGATGGTACCTTCTTGAGGAGCAGGTATAATGAAGTTCTGCTAGCGTCGGTGTGGAAGGATGCGGAGAATCACATCTTTCCTGTCACTTTTTAAGTAGCGGACAAGGAATGTGATGCCTCTTATGGTTTTTTTTAACAACTGCGACGCTGCATCGAAGATACCGAAGAGTTGTGTTTTGTATTGGATAGGCATCTAAGTATTCGAAAAAAGGGTTCACTTTTCTTCACTTCAGCTTACTTTGGTTGTTGCATCTGGCATCTTGGAGAGAACATTCGAAACAACTATCACAACGAAAGGGTCATCACTCTTTTTTATAGAGCAGCTAAAGCATATAGTAGAGAGAAGTTTTTAGACCATTTCAATCAAATAGCGGATGTGAATTCCAAGGTAGCAGAATTTCTTGCATGTGTTGATTTCGAGAGATGGAGCCGGGCATTCTATCCAGCAAATAGGTACATTATTATTAATTCAATGTCTTATTTGATTTACAAGTTTAGTTTGATGTCGTACTAAGTGATTCTTTTCTATAGGTACAATATTATGACATCAAACATAGTTGAATCGGTGAATTCATTGTTTGGAGATGAAAGAGAATTTCCCATCAAGGCTATGTTTGAAAAAATAAGCAAGAAATATAGCAATTTTTTTAATGAAAGGCATGTGCAGTTCAAGTATCCAAAAAAAAGAACCCGATTTGTTCTCGAATCGAATAGAAAATATCAACGAACATTAGTTTGAGGAATAGGTTATTCTCTCATAAAATAGCATATTATAAATTCCATATCACCGATCATGGTGATACTGCCACGGTTGATCTTCAAACAAGATCTTGTACATATAGAGTTTTTGACTTGGACAAAATACCTTGTCCACATGTTATGGCAGCCCTTTGAGCTCAATATGGCCATAAATATGGATCTGAAGTTTACGAGCACTCCTCTCAATATTATTCGGTGGAAAAATATGAAATGGCATATAGTGGGAATGTTACTCCGGTGCCTCCCAAAGAATCTTGGGTTGTTCCAGTAGAGCTTATGGGGAGATTAATACCTTCTCCATATATTGATCCGATCACTATCAAATCGGGAAGAAAGCCATATAAAAGGAGGCGTGGGTTTGGAGAATCATTTTCATCAAGAAGAAACAAGTGCTCCATATGTAAGTGCGTTGGCCACAAAATAATTACATGCCCGAATCATAATCCACCATGATCGTTGTAATTGCAGAAACTTGTGTTGTTGTTTGTTTGTTTGTTGTGGACTTTTATATATTTAACTCATTGCTGTGAACCTAATGTTATCATTTATTATATATAAAAAGTCTTTTTTTAAATAACTTGTGCATCAATAAAATAAGACAAAACATGAACTAAATAATACAACAAACCACAATTATTCTCAGCCGTTGCACAAACAATTAGAATGCTTTCCTCCAACAGATGAAAATCTGTCGAAACAGATGGATAATCTATTGAAACACAATAGATGACCAATTGGTTCCAACACATGGTCCATCTATTAAAAGAACTCAAAAACCAAAATTGCTAGTGCTACTGGATTCAATATTGCCTCCAACCATCGACATGTTAACATGTATTAGATTAGAAGAAATAAACAGAATGAAAATTGAATAAGTATTAAAACGCCAAAGTCTGACTAAAAGTAAATTTTTCATTAAATGAAAAATAAAATACATTAGGTATAGATCTGATATAGAAAAATTAAAATACATACGCTAAAAGAAAAACACATTCTAATTATTATTATCATCATCATCATCATTAATGACAGCCGACCAATCAACTCGTAGCAGTAGGGCTCTCATCAGCCTCTGCATCTCTCTGAACATTATCTCTCTCACAGCGACCAACTCGCTCTGCAGGTCATTAACCTGCCTTTGAAGATCCCGCACTGTGTCGCGTAGAATAGCAATGTTCGAAAAAGAATCAACCATATCTAGAACACGCATTAATTGACAAATATAAAGAAAAATATTCACAATGTAATACAATGTATACGACCAACAGGTAAATTTACGCCAGAAAAATACTTACCTCAATGAGAAAGGAATATGCTCTTTGAAGAGAAGTGGTTGAAGATGTCACATGAAAGGAAAAAATGCAAGAAATAAATAGAGTTGAATGAAGATTAAGGAGGGACCTATAATAAAATCTGGACGTGTCAGGCCAAAAGGCAGGACTGTTCAGCTCCATTGTATTAATTACATTCAAACTGGTGGCATTTTATTTTCTGTGAAAAGTCGTGACTTTTTCTTTTACACTAATTACTTCTCACCTTTTCATAGCGGTTTGAGACACGATAAAAGCCATTACTATTGAGCTGTTGCAACAGATCATCTAGCATTTTTAACAGATTTAGCATCTGTTGCAACAGATGAATGGATTGAATGTGCAACAGATGGCTGTCAAAATAGATTTACCATCTGTTGCAATAAATGGTTTGTATATGCAACAAATAAGACATCTGATGCAACTTATATATTATCTGTTGCAATAGATGGACAGTATGTATAAGTTGAAGGAGATGTTTTGATATCTTCTGACAGCTAATTCATCAGTTTCAGTTTCAACAGATGAAGTATTTGGTTCATTAGCTATTTTAAATGTGTTAGATAAAAAGTCTCCACCTCTTTTTAATAGTCCCTCCATTACGTATTAGTTGGGCCCTATGAGCTTGGCACACCAATTAATAAAAATATAAATTTGGTGATTAGTTTACCAAATTGACCTTACTAATTATGATTAGAAAGTATAAATGTGAATAATATACTTTATGTATTCATTTAATAATGGGGTAATCTTGGAAGAATATAATAAAATTCTCTTGATTTTATAAATAGGAAAACTAAATTGAAACAAACATTTTTAGAAAGAAGTAATCACATGCGTGCACATTAATTAAAAAAAATTTAGGTCTATCGTAACAGATTTACCATCTGTTGCAACATATAGATTATCAGTTGCGACAGATGGACCATATGTTAGA
Source organism: Capsicum annuum (assembly GCF_002878395.1). Lineage (NCBI taxonomy): Eukaryota > Viridiplantae > Streptophyta > Magnoliopsida > Solanales > Solanaceae > Capsicum > Capsicum annuum. The sequence goes on from NC_061112.1 coordinate 138,537,459, forward strand.
GGAGATGTTTTGATTTCTTCCAACAGCTGATTCATCGGTTGTAATAAATGGAGATTTCAATTCATCAGCTCTTTTGAATGTGTTAAGATAAAAAGTCACGACTCTTCACACCTCTATTTTAATAGTCATCACATTCGGGCAGATGAATAAACAACACTGACATGTCCTGATGGGGTAGGAAGAATAAGATAAGTGTAATGGATCCCATTTTCATGCATGCGAGTTATGTATATTATTGATCAAGCTACCGTGAAGGCACATATAAAGTGCAATGATTTTGTGAATGCAGTTTTTTACCAATTAGACATTGATCCTTCAAACAAGATCCTGAATTATACAGTTTAGTTTGATAGGTGCAAACTGATAAGGCCGAAGGATTCCAAGATGGTGGTATCGATACCCTGTTACAATTTAATGACACGATTTATGCATATGTTTTTGTTTCAAGTTTGGGGAAGGATTCAAATTTTTGGCGGCAGGGTAAATATCCAATAGTGATTAGACCGATTTTAATGGCACAATGGACTTCTTGAAAGCCCTCCGAAGCCTCGCAATGCAGAAAACAATGATAGAACCAATAGAAATTCCCCTGGTTCAAATTTATATGGATGGATTATTGGAGGAGACTTTTTTATAGCAGAAAGTGCTTGGGAGAATACCTATGCACGAAGGGGGAGGTGGAGAAGGCCATATATCATTTCAGACCTTGTTTAAGAGAAAACACAGGGTAGAAAGGAAAGTGTAGCAAAATTGGCCAATGAAATTCACATTAGAAATGAAAAAACTGGATGAGCTTCAAATGTAGAAGTGTATCAAAATATAAAAATCCGTCAGTCGATGAAAAAAAAGAAAAATGGTCAACAGGACTGGAGCTGGACAAAGCACATTGCTTGAGAATGCAACTAGCGAGCGTGACCTTAATGAAGACTCTCACAAAGTGCAGGACAAGAACTCCAAGGAAAAATCTTTGCGAGCACGGAAGGTGGTTAGATTATCGATCAAAATTGAAACCTACATGTCAATTCAGACCGACAATCTTACCATCTTCCATGCTCGCGAAGCTGCTTCCTTAGAGTTCTAGTCCTGCATTTTATGGATCTTCGTTGAGGCCGCGCTCGCTAGTTGCAGTCTCTATCAAAGTGACCAGCTCAATTCCTCTTGACCATTTTTTTTTCTTCAACTACTAATGGATTTTCATTTTTGGATACACCTTCTCATTTGCATCTCATCCAGTTTTTTTATTTTTCATGTCAATTTCATTAGCTAATTTCGCTACACTTTTCTTCCGACCCTGTGTATCCTCTTAAACAAGTACTAAGATGATATATGGCCTTCTCAACCTCCCGCTTCCTGTACAGGTTTTCTGCCAAACACCTTCTGTTGTATAATAGTCTCCTCCAATAACCCATCCATATGAATTTGGACCAGGGAAATTTCTATTAGATCCATCATTGTTTGTTGCAGTGCGAGGCTTCGAGGCCTTTCAACAAGTCCATTGCGCCATTAAAACTGGTCCAATCACTATTGAATATTTACACTGCCGCCAAAAACTTGAACCCTTCCCCAAACTTGACACAAAAACATGAGCATAAACCGTCATTAAATTGTAACGGTGTATCGACACCACCGTCTTGGTCCCTCATCCTTACCAGTTTGAACCTAACAATCTTAACTGTAAAATGCCATATCTTGTTTGAAGAATTAATGCCTAATAGGTAAAGAACAAACATTCACAAAATCATTGTACTGGATGTGTGATTTTAAGATAGGTTGATCTGTAATACATACCTTCCACATATGAAGTAGTTCCATCTACAAGCAGCTTATTCCTCTGAACCCATCTTTACTCTAGCCTTTAATACTGGCTGGGCAAAAGTGGATCCAATTTCACTTCCTTTTGTCTGCAAAAAAGAGAAATACATTTGATGTCAAATAAGAGAAAAATAAAAAGAACATTACAAAAGAGTAACACAAAATTGAGTGAATCAACAGATGACCAATATGATGTAACAAATTACCCATCTGTTCAATTGATGAGGCATCGTTTGCAAAGGATGGATGACATGTTGCAACAGATGGGCCATCTGTTGGAATAAATCAAACCAGCTTTGCTACTGGTTTGACTTCTTCAAAAAGTTGCTTCGTCTGTTCCAAAAGCTGATTCATCAGTTGCAATAGTTGAGAAAACTATTGCAACACTACCAACAATAGCATCAACAACAAAGAAACAAATAACTTTTTTTGCATATTTTAATAAAAACAACGGTTCGTTCATTCAAGACTTAAAAGTCACCTTTATTTCAATTTTCTCAATAAATAGAAAACTGATAATGGGTAAATCATTAATAGCAACAGATGTAAATATCTAATTTAAATAACATACAAAGAAGAAGACGAGATGCAAAGAGCAACTATGAACCAACCTGCAATGTCAAAAAAGCAAACGGATCAGAACATCCAGTTCAGTCGAGAAAAGATATTGATTGGTTGAAATCCCAAAGGATCCTCATCCGAAAGAAGAGAGAAAAGAGAAAAAAAAAGGAAACAACAAATATAATTGAGAATAAAGAATAAAGAAGAGTTATGAGTTGAGTCTAGACTACTTTATGGCTGAAGGAGAGAGAGTTCTAGATATGGGGGGTTTTAAATATTTATTAATAACTTTTGAAGGGCACAACGAGATAGTGACATTGAAAAGACCGGGTAAGACTACTCACTCAGGAGATTTTTGAGTTATCCAAGTAGTACCGAGTAATATTTTTTACCGCTTTAGTATTTTGACTATTTTATCTCAGACAAGAAATACCTAAATTGCTTTATAAAAAAAAAGATCTAAAAATATTTAAGTGCAATAGATGACTTAATCTATTTGATAGTTTACAACAGATTCGTGATCTGTCACAACAAATGACGTAATCTATTTGGTAGTTTACAACAAATGCGTAATATGTTGCAACATATTACCTAATCTGTTTGATTTGATCCAACAAAAAAGACATCTGTTGCAACAGGTTGAACATTTGTTTATATATAATTTCAATTGAGTTCATATGTTAGACTAAATCCTTAATTGAATGTGAGTTCTCATAGGGTTAAATACAACTTTAATCGAGTCTTTTATCAATTTCATGATGAGACGGTATGCATTCCTCCGACCAGAGTCGTCGATCGATCACTCTGAGCCGAGCCGATTCTTACTACCCCATATGTTAGACTAATACCTTAATTAATTAATCTTGGACTAGGGTACTAATACCTTGATTGGATAATCTGGGACTAGGGGTGAGTTCTCATAGGGTCAACTACAACTTCAATTGAGTCTTTTGGCAATTGCATGATGAGATGGTACTGCGTTCCTCCCGACTAGAGTCATCGATCGATAAATCTAAGTCGAACCGATTCTTACTACCTCATATGTTAGACTAATATCTTAATTGATTAATCTAGGACTAGGGTACTAATACCCGAATTGAATATAGAGTCAACTACAACTTCAATTGAGTCTTTTTTCAATTGCATGATGAGATGGTACTGCGTTTCTCCCTACAAGAGTCATCGATCAATCAATCTGAGCTGAACCGATTCTTGCTACCTTATATGTTCAACTAATACCTTAATTGATTGATCTAGGACTAAGGGTGAGTTCTCATAATGTCAACTACAATAGATGACAGTGCCTATTTAATAATTTACAACAGATGGGTAATCTATTACAATATATGACTTAATCCATTTGATAATTTATAACAGATGGGTAATCTGTTACAATAAATGACTTAATCTATTTGATAGTTTACAACATATTCGTGATCTGTCGCAACAAATAGCTTAATATATTTGATAGTTTACAACAGATGCGTAATATGTTGCAACAGATTACATAATCTATTTGATTTGATCCAACAAAAAAGACATCTGTTGCAACAGGTTGAACATTTGTTTATATATAATTCGATTGATTTCATATGTTAGACTAATACCTTAATTGAATGTGATTCTCATAGGGTCAACTACAACTTCAATTGAGTCTTTTTTCAATTGCATAATGAAATGATACTGCGTTCCTCCCGACCAGAGTCGGTGATCTATCACTCTGAGCCAAACCAATTTTTACTACCTCATATATTAGACTAATACCTTTATTGATTAATCTAGGACTAGTGTACTAATACCTTAATTGAATAATCTGAGACTAGGGATGAGTTCTCATAGGGTAAACTATCGATTAATCTAGGACTAGGGGTGTGTTCTCATAGGGTCAGCCACAACAGATGGCAGCGCCTATTTGATAATTTACAACATATGGGTAATCTGTTGTGACATATGATAATCCATTTGATTATTTACATCAGATGGATAATCTGTCGCAACAGATGACTTAATCTGTTTGATAATTTACATCAGATTCATAATCTGTTGTTACTTAATCTGATTGATAATTTACAACAGATGAGAAATCTGACAAAACATGTTGAACATTTATTTTTTACAATTTCAATTGAGTTCATATGCTAGACTAATAGTACATAAGTTGATTAATCTAAGACCAAGGGTGAGTTTTCACAGGGTTACCTCCTAGAGTACTCGGTCAACTACAACTTCAATTGTTTTTATACAATTTCAATTGAATTACCCTTTCGGTAATTGCATGATGAGAGGGTTAAAAATTACGCATATATTTTATGATTTTAAAAATAATTAAGATCATTTTGGACCAAATTAACATTTTCAAAACTACTTGTCATTCTTTTCCAAAATACAAATCAACCCATACAAAACGTTTCATCATTTCAAATCTTGAGGTCTGGCTCTTTCTCTCTCATTCTTACTCAATAATACAGTACAAACAATAACTACTCAATAAATTAGCTCAACCCTCCACAATAGATCACTTTTCTTCTCATTTTTTACCACATAGGTGTTATTTTTAACTCCATTCTTGCTTGTATCAGTCATTTTCTTTGTCTTTATAGGCAACAAAGTTCGAGAAGATCTCTATATTTGTTTTTTTTCTAAAAAATAAGGGCTTTTATGTTAATGATAAAAATTAAAACTTTTAGTTGTATTATCTTCGAGAATGGGTTTACAATTTTGAGTTTTGATGGTAAAATCATAGGGAAAACTTGAGAAATCCCTAGTTTCCATCGCAGTATTCTGTTGATTATCGTGGTATAGTTGGATGGTGTTTGTGGTGGTGGTGGTGGTGGTGGGGTTTGTGGTAGTCGTGGTGACACCGATGGTGGCATTGGTTGGTGGTGTTTGTGGTGGTGTCGGTATTCGTGGGGTTTGTTTGTTTGTTAGCATTGGTTGGCGGTGTTTGTGCTGGTGGTTGTTGGTGTGTCGGTATTCGTGGTATTTGTAATGTATTTTCTAAAATCTATGCATACATAAACAGTATAATAATTTTTGTTTTTCTTTGTCTATAGGTAAAACATGTCTACCAAAAGAAAAGAAAGTGAAAGTTGATCAACGTCTACCACTCAAAAAAAAGGCTACAGTATAGAGGGATTCAGAGGAACTTCCTGAACAATCTCAATCAGGGAAAAGTGAAACTGAGGAGATACGTGAAAACAATATTGAGGGAGGTGGAAAAGGGTCCGTAGAGGGTGATGAAGAAAATGAAAGTGAGAAAGAAGAGGAATTAGAGAGTCGAAAAGAGAAAGAGGACGATCAACAACATAATGATAATGGATCACCGATGGGGCGTGAGTTAATATCGACATCCCAGCATGATCCTATCAAAACTTTTAGTATTGACAGGTTTCAAGTTGCGATGCCGATAAATGACCTAGAAGGAAAACAACTAACTGGTCAAATTGTACTTAAATGTCCGATGGGGAAAAATTTTGAACATTTTATGAAAATTATGAAGAACAAAAACATAGGCGAACTTTTTAAGAAGAGCTACTTTGGATGCTTTCTTGATCTGCCTGAGGACCCCTCTGCCCGTATCCATTTCCCTATGACGATGCTATATGGTCTTCTCAAGCGCGGGATTAAGTACGCGGGGAATGATAAAGATCCGAAGGAGAGGGTAAAAAGAAGATGGATGAAATCTGGATTAACTACTGTGGCATGCCTGTTTGTTTTGGCTTGCAAGAGTTTGCCATAGTGACGGGCTTGAGATGCCATCGTCCAAAAGGACCACCACCCCGCAAACGATCCAAGGCAAGAAAATGCAAGGGAAAAATAGATGAGTTGTTTGACATTGCTCGACGTGGCTACAAAGTATCGAATTTGTTGACAGATCTCGAGGATAAAACCATACCAGAGCAGTACAGGGAGCAATTGTACTTAGTTTGATTTGTCCATTTGGTTATATTTGCAAGAGACGTCAACGAGGTTATAGAAGATAATTTGTTGGCGCGTGCTGAGGATTTTGATAAATTCAACAATTATCCCTGGGGATATGACAGCTTCTACTTGACTGTCCAATATTTACTGACAAAGTTATCCTCAGGGACTACCACATTATACGGCTTTCCTTGGGCTTTCATGGTAAAATTAATCACTAATTTTACTCATCCATTAATTTATATTGAATATAGTTATTATGATTTTTTTTGCTTGCTTCCCGTTTATATTTTCTAAGCTTGGGCATTTGAAGCCACTCCTTCCCTCCAAAAGTAGTTAATGGATTACCTAGATGAGGTTTCTCATCCAAGGATGTTTAGGTGGTTGGCTGCAAAGAGCAACACCAATATTAAGGAGGCTGATCTCTTTAACCCTCGGATGATGCAGTACGTCTTCTTCAAGTAAAATAATTTTACTCAAAGATAAGAAAGATATTGAACAGATGTTATATCTGCTGCAACAGATGTTATATCTGATGCACCATATGGGACATCTATTGTGATGGGGTATATCTTGCATCAGATTACCCATCTGTTGCTTTAGTTCTTTGAACCCGATTCCTAAAAGATTAACTATCTACTGCAAATTATGCAACAGGTGTTTAATCTGATAATATATCGTTCATCTATTATAATGTAAAGATCATCTGTTGCATAACAGATTACTCGTCTTGTGCAGCTGTTTCAACAGATGATTGATATTTTGCATCAGATTATCTATGTGTTGCACTGTTTCTTTAAACCAGACTCAAATGGATTTTAACCATATACTGCAAACTATGCAATAGATGGGTCTTTTTTTTAAAATGTAGCCCAACTGTGAAAATTATTATATTATATGATTTAAATGCATCTATCTTTTTTTTTCCTTTTTATAGGTTGTACATCTATGGATCGTGCCTACTGAGGAGGAGTCGATGATGACTTTTTATATTATTCTAGGTCATGTTGATACTATTGCAGATCCAACGGTGGAGTTAATAAAGAAGGAATTGGCTGGAGCAACAGCCATAAGAAGAGCAGTTAGACAAGGTCAGCGTAATGTCAAGGCTATTCATGACCAACCTTTTACTAAGGCAGATCCGAGTGCTTCTTCTGGTAGAGTTGTTGGTGTTAGTGGCAGGTATACTGATGCAGCTACCAGTCGTGATGATGAGCATGTTGATGCTCAATAAAGGATAAATATGTTTGAAAATAGCCCTTTTTGCCCTTACACAGGTGCCTCTCACCCTTCTTCACCCTCGTATTCTCGTTGCGAATGCGATGAGTGCAAGGACAGACAGGATAAACTCTTTAAAAAAGTAGAGTATATCTCTAAAGCTATCAAGGAATTCAAATTCAAGAGGTGTGTCATACCATCCAAGAAGGTGAGGGAGACACATACTCCTATAGCGTTGGTTAGGAATAAGAAAAGAGCAATAAGAGACGTACTCATCACTCAAAAATCAAAAGAAATTGCAATTTCTCCCTCTCCAAAAGCTATTGAAGTTCAGGGGCCAGTCAAGAAGGTGGACATATATGCGAAACTTGGCACCAAAGAGAAGAGGGAATTGTGACAGGCCAAGAATTCCATGCCAGGCGCACCAGATTACCCCAGGCCTCCCTTTTCCCCCAAGACTTCCAGACTATGACTGATATGCGTATGCCGTACGAGGATAAGGCAAGTTTACTTTTACTAACCTAGTCCTTCTGATATACCCCATGAAGAAGAAGCTACGCAACAGATTTCACATCTGTTGCAACAGCTGGGTATACTGGTGCAACTGGTTGTGGTTCTGTTGCAACTTATTATCCATCTGTTGCATAAGTTATGTTGGATTATTGATTCAGAGAACCCTATGCAAAAGATGGATCATCCTTTGCATCTTTACAATTACTAACCTATTTAAAAATTGACTTCTTATCTCACAGCATGTTGACATAATTTTCTACCTCATGAGGAAAATTCAATTAATGTACCGGGAAGCTTATGACGCTGCCGATAGGATAATGAACCTCGACTTCTGTAAGAAGCTCAAGGATAGGTACGATCATCTCAATGGAGAGACGTCAACTCTTGGTGTGGGACTTGATTTCTTAGTTCCTACATTGGTCTTGGATGAAGAAGAAGCGTTAAGATATGTTAGAGGGGACAGGCCAAATCTACACGGCAAGAGCTAGACCGAGGAAAAAAGGATTCTTGCAGTCATTAGCGTGAATGGCAAACATTATCGGGCTGTTGAGATTCTACTCTAGGAGGGAAAGATCAATGTTTATGACTCTAATATGATGATTTTAATCTTTTTCTCCTCGTGGAGCCACAGATGGTATTATTGCCAATCATGGGATTTTGAAGGTCAAAACAGGGGAATGATCCTTCCAAAAGATGATGCCGCTAAAGTGAGCGACTCGCACGCTCTTGCACACATCGAATGTTTGCTGCCCGGCACAGAAATGGCCGACCCAATGACTTTTCTGTGCGACAACTCTGTGGTAAACCTGCAAGAGGTCTGGGCTTATGGGGTACTAACTGGATGCTTGAAGCCTGTGTATATAGAAGATCCTTTGAAATAGAAATTTTTAATTTCAAGTCACCCTTCAATTTATTACATGTATATGTAGTGGCAATAATTTTTTTCTGATGAAAATTAAGCTTTTTATAATGCAACAGATTAGATTGTCAATCTGTTGTAAAATATCTTTAATCTGTTCTGGCCGATAGTTTATATATTACAATAGGTTGGTCATCGTTGCATTACGCCGATGATATTTCTATGAATAATTTAATAATCTAAGTCTAATCTGTTGCAATAGTGGAAAGACCTGTTTGATAATTTTCAACAGATGGCCTAAATTTTTCAACATATGCCTAAATCTTTTTGATATTTTCAAACAGTTACGCTTGAATATCCATGTGCTCGTCGACAACAAACCAGTAGCAAATACACACACCACTATAAAAATTTTAGCAATTAAGCTTCAATATCCATGTGCCCAACAACACCAAACCTGTAGCAATAATGGCAACAATGTTGTATTTTCTTGATCGATTTTATTTCTCTTCAGAAGCCTTGACTTTGTTCAAAAAAACCCCAGATTACATGATTTGCTTGTGAAGGGTGTCATTCTTCATACCAATCAAAGTAATCGCATCCAACCAATTTCTATAAAAAAGAGAATACAATTACAAAACAATTACAAATCAATAATTAATCAACTAATTAAATAAAAAAATATTACCTTTGAAATCTTACAAATAAAAAACCTATGATCCAGATTTTGTTGAGTCCAAGAAGTCTTTAACAGAGCTTCATGACCGCACTTACAATATAACAAAATCTTTATCACAAAAAATAGTGGAAGATGCGCTCGACATTGTCAAGGTCAGTTGGAAAAAATGAAAGTAATGATTTGAAGAATTTGGATAGATAAAAGAAGAAGATTTGGGAATTTAGGGTTAAATTTTAGGAGGAAGATGAATATATAAGACAATGGGGGGAAAAAATGACCGTTAGGGGCCAAATGACGGCAAGTCAGCAAAATGTGCCACACTGACACTGACACATTTGATGCCTATTTTATTTTATGTGTCTAAAATAAGCATGTCTACTTGATGCCTATTTTATTTTAGGTGTTTGAAATGAACACCGTCGATGGGTTGCGCCTTTTTTATTTCAATTCAATTCACTTTAACCTTTTTACACGTAGTGGCAATTTTGTATGTCCAACGAAAGTTGAATTTTTATAATGTAACATATTCTCCATCCGTTGTAATAGTTATCCTACCTGTTCTGACATATAGTTTATCTGCTGCAATAGGTTGGTTATCTGTTGTATTATCTTGATGTTTTTATCTAAAGTCCATCTATTGCAACAATGGGAAAACTTGTTTGATAAATTCCAACAGATAACCTACCTGTTAAAACATATGTATAAATCTGTTTGATTATTCCAATAGATGTGTCGTCTGTTGCAACAGATAAAGTCCATCTGCTGCAACATATGCCTAAATCTGTTCTTTTTTCCTAATAGATGTGTCATCTGTTGCATTATCTTGATGTTTTTATCTAAAGTTCATCTTTTGCAACAGTAGGAAGACCTATTTGATAAATTCCAATAGATCACCTACCTGTTGCAATATATGTCTAAATCTGTTTGATTTCTCTAATAGATGTGTTGTCTGTTGCAACAGATATATTATCTGTTGCAATATTTGAATCTAGTATTCCTTTTCAATTAATAAGTTCAAATCTAACGAATAAATAAAAATTGTAGACAAAATAAAATAAATTGAAGCCTTCATAAAGTAGCTGAAATAAGTCAACGAATAAATGAAATGTAAAAAAGTTGTTATGGGTACAGATCTCAACAAATACATTAACAATAATTTAAGTATACTGCCAAGGATTGCTTTGACAGGCTCAAGCTATAAAGATCTACTCAGTATGGACAAGTTGTTCTTCATCCGGTGCTATGGAATTCGGCTTTGCTCATCGTGGATCTTTATTATCGCTTGCGTATGGTTTCTGCGCTTTTTGTTCTCCGTATTTCCATTAAAAGAGTAGCATATTGTCAATGCTATTCAGCAGTAGCTTCTTCTACATCCACCTGGAAAGCCAGAATCGGTCAACGCTAATCACGGAGATACAACAAAATGGAAAAGGATAACTCATCTCTTCTTGCAAATCAAACAGGTCTTTCTCTTATTTTAAATTATCCCAAACATATTATATTTCTGTTGTGATAATGAATCAACTGTTGGGATAAATTTCTACATGAGGAAGACCCTGTGTGATGATTTCTAATGGATGAACCATTCGTTGGAACATATGAATCATCTGTTGCAGCAGATAGGTCGTCTGTTGGTAAAAATAAAAGTGGTACGAAGAGTTGTTTGATTTGCTAAAATAGACGAGACATATGTTGCACCAGATAAAGTATCTGGGCAACAGGTTAGTCAACTGTTACAATAGATGTATATATTTGTTTGATAATTTTAAGCAGATGTGTCATCTGTTGAAACAGATATGTGTCTATTTGTTTTGTCAGTTGGAAGACATATAATTTATTCATCTTCTTAAGCTTGTGCTGCACTCCTTTGGACATTGTACATTGTTCAGTGCAACACACAGACAGAGGAGTTACAATTTTGCTTTTTTGGATGCCTAATAATGCCTTGGAAATTACTCTCCTTCTCCTCTTGGCCCTAATCTCTAATGGAGCGGATGGAAATAAAATCCTCTTTGATGGAATGAGACCCCTCTTAGATGTTAATTCCTTTACAGAAGCAGTTAATGCATTAATAGCATTAATCACTACATTATGTTTTGCCCTGCAATCTTGACATTTGTATGCAGAACATTTGCTGGGAGAGGCAAAATCTGTATAACCAGTATGATCATACTCATAATGGTTTGCTTTAAATACTGTAAGATGAGCATCATTAGCACCAACAGCAGCACCACTACCACCACCAACAGCTCCATCAACAGAAACAAGCCCACCCTCCAAAATTATTTTTCTTGTAATGGTTGTTGCTCCAAAAAATTTCATTTTTATTCTATCTATGATCTTAGGGTTCAATAAAGTTTGTACAGACTGTAAAGTAAAAAATGGCATCTTCAACTCTAGATTAGTCGAAACTAGCGACGGATGCACATTCTAACATAAATCATTACATATATTAGAATGATGATTAGATCATTCAAAAAAATATTAATTAAAAGAAAAAATTAATAATAATTATACTTACTGCATCCTTTGGGGGGTTGAAAAGATCAAGAAATTTTGCATTTTTATCAGTTTTGACTGAAAACCATCTCAAGATTCTTGGACAGGAAACTCCTTCCTAGTAGTTCACTTGTTGTCTCAAATAACGAATGGCTTCAAACGCCCAAGCCTATAAAATAAGGCCAATAAATCAAAACCACTATTGAGCAAAAAAAATGAATGATATCATAATAGAAAAAAGAAACATTTACCATGAAAGTCCATGGGAAGCTATATAAGTTGACTGTCTTTGGCGCTAACGGAGTCAATAAATATTTGACAGTCATTTTGAAGCTTTCATACCCCCATGGATAGCTGTTAAACGCCTCAAGATCCTCGAAAAGCTTTATCAAACCTAGGCTTATGTTGTTGTTAACGTCTCTCGCCCAAAGAATATTATGTACAAACCAAACCAAGCACAATGACTGCTTGTGCTTCTTTGAAAGTCCTTTACCTTTTAACGCTTCTATCAAATTTTTATTTTTGAAGCTTGGACCAACAATGGACACCAAGTCATCATGATCACATGACTTGCCTTTGCCTTTTTGGGGTGTGCGGGGTACTTTTTTTGGGTTAGAATAGGTATAACTTGAGAAAGATGATAATATTTTAGTCTAGTAACTATGGAAAACTCCTTCCAACCAAAACAAACAGGCATGCGACAGTAATTTATCCATACCTCATCCATTTTATCTTTGGTTTCATACATAAACCTACGCTTGAGAAGTTCATATACCATTTTCATTTGGAAACGAGCATTGTTGTCCTCCGGCAAATCAGGATATTTCCCAAAGCAGTTGTCCCTGAAATAAGCATCCAATTTTTTTTCTCGAAGTATTTTTCTAAAGGCGTCGAAAGATTTTTTCATGGCTGACTTAACCACGAAATCACCCATTAAATATGTGGCACCATCGTACTGCATTATCACAGGATAATGATCAATGCTGAAGGCTTTGACCAGCTCTTCGGTGGAAGGCTATTAGCATCTGCATCATCTCTTTTGAAACATTCCTCCTCCTCGTGTTCATCATATTCTGCTCCCGATTGAGATAACGCTTGTAAAGCAAGCTCATAGAGTGGTGGATGTAGCCTAGCTGCTTCACTTGTTCCTTTACTTGGACTTGATTCGGTTTCTATTCTTTTGGGAACCATATTATCTAAAATTAACAGGAACATACAATAATATATTATTATTGATTAATGTATCATTAAAAAAGGATAACAGTAAATCAAACAAGCAAAATAATAAAATAACAATTGCAACAAATCACTGCTATGTTGCACTAGGTAGTATATCTATTGCAGCATATAACCAAATTGTTGCAATGGATGAATAATCTGTTGCAATAATACAAAACATATCACTCGTCTTTTAAGACAGATAAATGGTCTGTTCAACAGATCATACAACTGTTGTGACATCATCTGTTGCAACATATGAGTGATCTGTTGGAACAGTTAAATAATCCGTAGCAACGGTGGAGTAATCTGTTGTGATAATACAAAATATATCACTTATCTATCGAGAAAGATGAATGGTCTGTGCAACAGGTCACACATCTGTTGCAACACATGAGTAATCTGTTGGAACAGTTATCAACGGTCAATATTGTTTAGATTTCTTCCAACATAGGGTCATCTATCGCGGCAGATGAATGATCAGTTGGAAAAATCAAGTCTTGGACTTTTCCTGTAGGAAGAGTTGGTAGGATTTTATCCAACAGGAGGTTCATCTGTTGCATCATATCATTAATCTGATGGTTCTTCCATTGTACCAGATGGTTAATTAGTTGCATCAGATTTTTTATCCGATGCTTAATCTGTTGCAACATAGGATAAAGCTGTTGCATCAGATATTTAATTTGTTGTATCAAATTATTAATCTGTTGTATCAGAATTGTAATCTGATGGTTCCTCTGGTCCATTAGATGGTCGATCTGTTGCATCAAATGATTAATATGTTGCACTAGATGGGTAATCTGTCGGAGGAAACAGTAGCACGATTTTGTTAAACAAAAAATAACAATTTCACCATTTTTACCAAGAACAAGAACAGAACAAATCAAACCAAATTGTCCTTTTGTTTTTATAAACACAAATAATAAAAATCAAACTTCAAGAAAATGCAACAAACAACAAAATATCATAATTCACTTCGAAAAGAGAAGAGAAGAAATAGCAGAAATTAGGGTTTTATTCAGACCGCATCTCAAATTAGTGCAACAAATATTGAAATTGTTAACCAATACTATAAGAGAAGTTGGCTCAAGTTCCTCATTTTCTTCAAAACTAAAAAGGCCATAAATCTTTACCTGTGAAAGAAGAAAAGGAACGATGAAGAATTCGAAGCTGTTGTGGCCGGAGAGCAAGGTTGTCGCATCGATTGAAGTCGAAAAGGAACTCGAAGCCCAACTATTTGTAGTCGTATGTTGAAGTCGCCGAGGATTGAAATGAGAAATTTGCAGAACAGTTGGTTGAGAGAGAGTTGAGAGAAGCTGTCGAGAGAGGGATGAGAGACAGGTTGATTGAATTGAAGAAGGGAACTTGAAGCCCAACTATTTTTCGTCGGAGGTAGAAGTCGTCGGGGGTTGAAGGGAGAAATTTTGCAGAACTGTTGTTGGAAGAGAGTTGAGAGAAGCTGTCGAGAGAGAGGAGAGAGTGGTTGATTTGGATTGAAGAGGGGTATGAGTTGGGTTGATTTGTATTTTTGAAAAGATTAAAAAGTTTTGAAAATATTAATCAAGTCCACAATTAACTTGATCAAGTTTCCTAATAATGTTTGACCTTATCTGTTGGTCAATGTCACCAATCCTTCATTCAAGACTTAAAAGACACCTTTCCTTCAATTTTCTCAAGTAAGTTCTATAAGAAAATAATTACTTTTTTTTGTTTGAATTTACTTGTCACATTTTAAGTTGACATACTTATTAAGAAAATATTGATTGCTATAGTGACTTTATTATTTTATCCTTATTAATTGATGTTTCATAATATGTATTGAAAAATAATTTGGAGAGTACATAATTAATGTTTAGAATAAAACATAAAAAAAAAATTATCCTTTCTTAATTTGTCAAAGCTAAGAAATAAAAATAAAAATCAAAATAAAAATAAAATTAAGAAAATCGTGACAATTAAGTCTGAACAGGAAAAAAAAAAATCTGACTCATAACTTACAATTGATGTCAATATTTAGAGATTACTAAATATCTTTGATACTCAACACTCCATAAAAATTATTCTTTTAGCTAATTTATTATAAATATTTTGGCTCACCAACCAAACATCACATTTAAACATCTTATTGAAAATGAATTTACTTGAGGACTCATTCTTCGGAAAGTATCTTTTATCGTCTAACAATCGGTCACTACTAAAATATTTGTTTTAAACCCCCAAAATTTTAAAGTCTCAAAAATTTTGATATTAAATTTTATAATTTCAATTATACTTAGAATAATAATGAAAATTGTGAAATACGTCTAAAAAAAAAATTATCTAATTTTTACCACAAATATATTAGAATTCTGAATTAAACAACTCAAATTTTATGTTAATAAATAAAGTTTTAACAACAATATCCAAATTAATGTATTACAAATACATGTATAACATTTTATTCACTAGAATTAATCTTTACTTTTATTAATAATTATAGTAATATGTGAAGTTAATTGTTATGTGTCTTTTATAAAATTACACTAAAAATAACTAATATGTTGAAAAAAATACTACTTTAAATTATTATAGTATTATTTTTATATGTATATGTATATATTTAAGTTCTTTTGTTAAAATTTAACTTTAGACCATTAATTTTATTGAGATGTCCATACATAACAACAATTGAAATAACGACTAATAAAGAGTTTTGGTCATAACTTGTAAATTAGAAAATAGTTTACAAGTTGAAGTTTGACTAATTAAGGGTGTGTTTGTTATGATTGGAAATGTTGGTTATAATAGAACTCTGGGAAAATATTTTTCAAAGGAATTCATTTTCCTCCATGGTCAAGGGAAGTCATTTTCTAGAAAATATTAAGATGTGACTTATGAAAACTTTTAATAAGTTATCAATATAGGCTAAACGTAATAATTTATTACATTTTAAACCTTTTTCAATATTTTGATAGCGAATGTGTACAGTAAAATTTTTATAGTAAAACGTAATAATATTTTATTAGTTTACATGATTTGACATAAAGAAGTGATGTGATAGTACACCGAGGTTTTTTTAAATTATAAATTAAAACTTTATAACTTTTATAAATTAAAACTTTTTATTACAATTTATAAATTATAACTTTTTACTAAGTTTCTTACAAAAAAAATTAAAAAAAGGTACTGCTTCGTTGTGTCAAATCAAGTATCACCTATCTCACTCTTTTTGACTTTTCTTTCATAAATCGTATTAAGAAGTTACTTTTTAATAAATAAAAATACATAATTATAAATTTATTTTATTAATACGTGATAAAAAATTACATTATTTTTTAAATTTGGTCAGATGAATGTATAATCGTTGATGTCACATCTCATACAAACTGACCTAATGATTAAAAATGTGTAGTTAAATATTATATTTTTAGAAAATATATTATATTTTAAATTAGAGAGCCACAGGCTCATGTAAAGTTAAAATTTAAGTATAATTTTCGTTTAGAATATTGATATGTATAAGATATGTATAGAAATTGTATAGAAGGTGTGTAGAAACAGTATAGAACAAGCCACCAAATTGAAATGACTATAAAGCGAAATTTAAATTTTATGATCATTTTCATGCAAATAATTTAATTTGAAATGTCGGTTTTGTCTCTTCTCCATCGGGATGATTTGAAGCCCAAAATGCAAGTGGGTTTTGTGCCAGCTTGTATCAGTGGGCCTTTTAGTTTCTACAAGGAAAAATTACAGTTTATAGGTAAAAAAAAATTATAATTACATGGTATGGGTAATGTTTTAAATTATTACAATTCATAGGTACTTATTAGTTAAAATTCAATTTTATGTGGGTTCATTTATACAAATATAATTTCTAATGTATATAAAAAAGACAAATTAATTTTTCTCTCTCATAATTAATATTTTATTCTCACTCTTACCTGATTGGAGTAATATGCGGCAATAGGTTATTTCTTTGCTCTGATTGGACTTTTTAAGCGGTAATAGATTTTTATGCTAAAGAGATTGTGCTAATCCCAAACTACTTTCAATTGAAATATCATAGAATATATTTCTTCCTATTTCTTCTCCCAAAATTTCTCAAATATTGTGTTCTTCACCTACAGATAAGCTGACTTTTGTCCACTGAAGATTACGTTGAAGCTTTTTTACTTTTTAGGCGACAATAGGTTTTTATGCTAAAGAGATTGTGCTAATCTCAAACTTTTTTCAATTGAAATATCATATAATATATTTCTTCCTATTTCTTCTCCCAAAATTTCTCAAATATTGTGTTCTTCAACTACAGATTAGCTGATTTGTCCATTAAAGATTACGTTGAAGCTTTTTAAATCCCTATAAAATCGCATAGATTTGATTTGAAGATTTTTGCGGTAAATTTTATATCTTTCCGGATATATATGTTTGTTCTTCTTTATTTTTTTAAGTTATTCTCTACATTATCCACTAATTTTATTCGATTTTTCATATATATGCAGTGTTAATTAGGTGTGCAAGTAACCAGTATCTAGTTTTTTAAATGGATGGGAAAACCCCTTTTAAGAGAGTAACAAGAGGTATTGAACATGCAGATAAGACTAATTGTGGTACTTCATCGTTTGATTTGAGGTTCAACATAAGGTATTTTTGTATATTTATCAATTAGACTTTTTTGTAGTTTAGCTGTGTAGAATCTCATAATATTAAAGTTTTGTATTTGTGCGGTTGTATTTGGTGTAAAGATATATACATATATCTACGCCATACAGTTATACTTATGTAATTATAACTGTGTATGTAAATATATATATATATTCAATTCGGTTAGCATATAATTTTCTTATTTATTTTATGATATGTAGTTGTATACAATTAGTTTATGGATGAGGCTTTATATACATTTGAAAAAAAATTTGTGATCATTTGTATTTTTGTGGTTGATCATTTGTGTTTTTTTGGTTAAACAGGATAGTAGTTTTGTCATCACAGATCTTCCTAAGAAGTTCCCGCATGTTTCATTTTATGTGGAGATGAAGATATTTGATACTTTAAAACAAAAAGCTATCCGGTGTTCAACTTAGAAGATTTGTGGGAACATGCTTTGGTCAATACGCCACTATGTCGGAATCATGGGTTCATTCCCAATTGTTTAGGTGTATTATGTCCCTTGAGTTGAAAACTAGTTTATATACATTTTATAATTTTTTTCTTCATCATTTGTATTTTTTTTTGGTTGATCATTTGTGTTTTGTTTGGTTCAACAGGATAGTAGTTTTGTCATCATAGATCTTCCTAAGAAGTCCCCACATATTGCGTGTTATGTGGAATCTTCATTGTTGCATATGCGAAGTATCTTAGCCATGAAAAAGATATATCACCTGGATATTTTGATGCAAAAGATTTTCGTACCTGTTATACTGATCTTCTATGTAAACTTGGGACTCAGAAGAATGAGATTGACTCAATTAGTGATGATGAGAGTCTGGATAAGTCAGTGAGGCCTCAATTTGAGTGTGAGAGTAGTGACATGATAATTATCCCTTTGACAGTAGATATGTTCCTTCATTTTATTGATTTTAGTTGAAAATACAAACTGATCTTCAATTTTTTTTTTGTTTAATTCTAATATCAAATATGATATTCCATTTTGTTGAAAATTATCCAGTGACATTTTTTTTCAATACTAAACTAGTCTTTGTTATACGTGTGTTGTCTAAAGAATACTAATAGTACACATAATAATGTGCATATATTAGGTAATTGAATATATCTCATAGATGAGCCATGTAATACGTATTTACAGTAGTCTTTGCCATTTTAGCAATTGAAATCTCTATTGACTAATTAGTGTTTATTTATAATTATACATTTATTATGGAATTTTTTTTTTTATATAAAACTTTGTATGTCTATAGGCTAATAAAACAAGTCATGATGGTATATTACCAATCTTTTCAATTGTTATCTATAGGTTAATACCATGTTTTTAAATGCACAAATTTAATCTCTTAAGTTGTGACTGACATTTATTTTGACACATATACTATCTTGTAGAATATGGTATACATACATAAATATACATATATACATATGATAGATTAAATGAGCGTTAAAACCAACTGCATATTACATTAAACCACATATATGGTTAACAACTGCATTACTGATATTTTATTTACACATTTGGAGTTATTCAAATAAAAGTTAAACATAAAAAAATTAAAATGTATACAGTTATATAAATATTTATATATATATATATATATATATATATATATATATATATACATACATATCAACTGACGTTCCCACATATATACATACATATATATCAACTGATATTTTTTGGTATACGTTACATGTATTCATATAAATGTATTACTCATATTATTAAACAATTACGTTTTATATAATTTAATTTGAAACAAATACAATCTGAAAATTATATAGTATAAATATATGTATATATACATTTCGAGTAAAAAAAAATACACATGCATATAATATGTTAAACATCAGGATAGTTAGAACTGACAAATTATTACATTAGGCTGCATATTGATACAGTTATAATGTAAAGTGAAATATATATGCAAACTTACAGTCAGTATATAACATGAAAACAAAGTATATAACAAAGTATATAGCGTGAAAACTTATAATTTCAATTTAATATGCAAACAAAGTATATAATAAAATGTGTCATGTTATTGATCATTATTCGAACTACAATCAGTCACAAGTCATAACAAAATCCTATATGTGTTTCACCGTATACACTTTTTTATGGTTGGATAACTTCTTCTTCATAATGCCGCCAATCAATGTACTGCTAACATGTTTCTGCTCGTACACTCGATCTTTTAAGGGACAAGTATGCTCCTGACAAAATCGACGAATCTTAAGGAAGTCAGTCTTTTTATTACTAGATGTCATTAGCAACCAACCACATCCCTTCGATTTACACACCAAATTATATCTGCGATGTAAAAGTTATCTATTAGTAATTTATATAAAAAAAATCTGTATTTTAAAAAACTTCAAAACTGATTTGCTAACGTATACAATTTTGTTTACCAAATACATATAATAACAACTGTATGTATCTAGTTAGATAATAATATGAATAAACTTAATAAACTTATCCATATTATATATACATAAATACATAAATACATTTTTATCATAAGACAAAATCATGTACAGAATAAAAACATAAGTGCTTTAATACGATAAATAGACTTACCCGAATGCATTTGATTGTATCATATTGAATTCTTTTACTGCTAAATTCAACTTTATATTCAACTTTCAATGTTTTTAAATTCAACTCAATACAAAGTTGCTTACCAATCAATTGAATCAAACCATCGTATTTTTCTGTTTCTTCAATTGCAATCGAGTCCAACTCATACTATTCATACTCATTATAACAGTTTCATATGCCTGAATTCTTCAAAACAATTGGTAATTGCCCCATATTTTTTAAAAAATTTCTGTAAACAAATACAGTATGCAAATTGTCAGTAACTATGAATTCAAAATAAACTAACAATTACAAAATTTCAAAAATTATAAAAATTCCTGTGTTAGATTACAAACTAAAATTGAAGTATGGATCGTGTATACATTAACAAAAAATAGTGAATCAAAACATATTGAAATTTATATAATTTAGTCGAAAACAACAAATACACAAATATAAGCGCAAATATACAATTTTGATTTTCAAAAAAATCGTCTTTCAAGAATTTTTAAACGAAATTTGAATTGAGAAAATACCTATTAAAATTTATTGTTGAATAACTCCTCTTTCTTCTCTCAAATCTTCCCAAAATATTTTTTTTTTTTAGCTTTAATACAACCATTTTTGCAGATAATGAGCCTTAATGCTCATTAATGGATGAACAATTAGTGGGAAGTTGGAGTAATTTAAGGTAATTTACTGCTTTCAAGTTTCCTTTTTTATCTCCTATTTCAGTTATATTATGTTTCTTCTGATTTGTATGGTTCTTATATATATACAAATAACTATTAACTACTTTTGCCTATAATTTGTAATTATTTAAGCTTTCACTAGGAAGTTAGTTATAGGTCTTATACTTTGTCTATATGTAAATTTTTACCTTTTTAAAACCAACAAATTGGCCATTTGGGTGTTTTGCAAGAATGTGATCTTGAACTGTCGATCTCACCTGTCTTAATTGGAAAAGCTTGAAGGAGGATAATTTTTTCCCATTGGCAAACCTTTTTGACCCTTTTACCCTCACAGATCAAAAGTTTGTAGGCACTTGGCCATAATTTTTTTTTAAAAATAATATTCTATTCGAAATAACCAAAAATTTGAAGTTGAAAATGAAATTGTGATTAGTTATATTTTTTTATAAAACAAAAAAGAGAGCAATTTATTCAAAAAATATGAACATGATGTAGGAAAACAGGTTATGAGCCTATTTAGATTTTAGATATATTTTCTTTAGGTGTTTTTAAGTCAAACTAACTTTCAAGTTTCAAATATTTTTACGATAAGAAGATTTTAAGCACTTATTTTTAAGTTAAAATAATAAAAATAAGATAAAACTTAGAAGTTATAAGCTAATCAAAACATGCTCCATAAGTTGTTTTTCAAATTTGAACTTCGACTTTAAGTTGAATTTAGATTTTTACTAGCCAAATTTTGATTTTTAAATAAAGTGAAAAATTATTCCAGAAAAAAGTGAATTACATTTATGGTCAAATGGGTCTTAAGACCATCTATTGAGAGAATAATCTTTCTCCAAAAAAACATTTTAGCTTTTACATCGTAAATGCTAAAATTATCTGTTTGAGTGCATTTTATAAAATATTTAATTTACTATTTTTCAATATATTTTTTATTTATTATCATGATATCATATTTAGAAATTATTTACCATTTATAGCAACTTCATTGTGTATTAAAATTGAATTATGTATGTAATATAAATGTGTTAGAAGTGTAATAAAATATATTATACTGATTTTGGTGGGAAAAAATGCACTATATATTAATATGGAATTATGCATGCTACATAGATGTATTGCAGTAAGATTGAGCTCCTTTCCATTTTCATTCTCTCAATTTTCTCCAAGTTTTTACTTGGATGAGAAACACATAACATGAGTTAAAATGAATGATTAAGATTTGAATAATAAATATTTTATATATTTGCTTCCAAATTTTTTAATAATTCTAAAATTATAACTACAAAATTATTTTATTCATAAATATATTTTTAAAAAAATCTCTCTCTTCTTACTTTTTTTCTTAACCATTATTTAACTGGAAAAAAATTATCTTATTATAAAAAAAATATTCTATGGTAAAAAAAAAATTAATAGATACACCCTTATCATTTTAAAAACTTTATTATTTCTCCTTTTTTCAAATTTCTTAACTCTTATCATTTTTCCTCTCCGTCCAAAAGAAAAAAAGACTAGCTATAAGAAAAATTGGCAAAGCAAAATCATGACGATGGTAAAAGTTTTCTCATAAATATGAATCTTTGAGTAATAAATTATTACAATAATACGAGCATTATCGATATAATAATAAAAATAATGAATTAGCATATTTAAAAATAAACTTGGATATTAAAAATATTGAAGTGTCACCATTTATACTCATAGCTAATTTTAAAGAAAAAGTATCTAATGGTTAAAATGAAATCAAAAATTAACTTAAAGAAGTTGAAAGATAGACGATGAACATGGAAACAGAACACAATATAGGGAAAAAAACGTAGAAATAGAGAGATTTTTTTTAAAAAAAAAGTATATTTGTGGGTAAAATAATCCTGTAACTATAATAATTGTTGAATTACTAAAATTTTGGAAGAAAATAATAAAATATTTATTGTTCATATCTTGGCTAAAATCTTAATTTAGTAATTAAATCTTAACCATTCATTTTAACTCATGCCATGTGTCTCTCATCCAAGTGAAAACTTGGAGAAAATGAAGATAATAGAAATGGAGAGGAGTCGGATTCATTGCAGTATGTATTAAACATAAATTATGCATGTAATATAAATGTATCATAAGTGCTTTAAATATATTATGCTTGCTTTTGTAAAAAAAAAAATTACACTATGTATTAAGGGTTTGTGTTGGTAGAGTGTATTGGCAAAAATAATGCATATATTAATTTTGTATACTATTAATACTTTGTTTGGTACCTTTTTTCAATATATGTTAGTTAGATACTATATTATGTATTGAGACATGTATTAGTAATTGTTCGCAACAAATTTTCGTCGATGCTGAAAATTAACTACAAACAAAAATAAAATAAACAAAAAGAATAATTTTATATAAATGAATTTTGCGGGTATAATTCCGTTATTCTCTCGATTCTTCTCTCCTAAGTTTTTTCGTGATTCGAGGGGCTTTGCAGCGTGATTCTTGAATGTAGGATGATTTGAACCTCCTAGAAATGTGTTTGGATCTCCAAGAATTGTCTGACAGCACTTTGTCTTGTCGAGTTAATCTCCAGGCAAAACTCCGTTAGTCAATTCGTTGAAGAGTTGTGTAGTCAATGCAGAAGCTTCCTTTAATGCTTGCAGAATGTCCTCATTCCCCCCCCCCCCCCCCCCCCCCCCCCCTCTTAGAATGTTATGTTACTCCCCTATTTATAGTTGTAGGGGGTAGGCCTAGTTGTTTGTGATTGATCGAAACATGTCACTTTGACACTTGGCGCCTTTTGACTGGTTGTTGAATTTGAATGAGATTTCCACATCATTTATACATGTGGCGGTGTCTCATTGGTCTTGAACTTGACTGGGATGCCACGTCACTTGATGAGTTTGGGCTTTAAGGTGAGATGGACCTTGATGAGGATTACAATAGGCTTATTATTATTTTTTAAACCCAAAATAAGTTTAAACCCAATAAAATGTGGATTAAATTTAAATTTTATATGAATTTAATCCAATAAATTTTATATGTCTACAGTAATATCATCATTTTCTATGTATTACTAATATGAAAGATTTCAACACATATATTAGCTTAGTTAATGACAAAATTACCCTCAAATTTCTTTATATATTTTCAGTCCTCCTTTTCCAAACAGTATTTTCCCTCACTTTTCTCTGTACTTTGGCTCATTCTTCTCTATATTTTGCCATCTTCTCCAATCTTCTTCTTCATCCAAACACTCTTTGATTTTCTCCATTGAAATTACCGTATGAGAATGACAAGTCATACTATTTTGTGCAGTTAGACAAATCAGGTGGAATGTTACCACTTCAGTAGTTGGAGAGGATTGAAATGCTCTTTACTTTTTGAAGAGACAACATATATCTTCAGGAAGACTCTCTATTAGTAGTAAAAGATTATTGTTGCAGAAGAAAGTGTATAATTAAAAAGTGTAGAGAGTATTTTTGTAAACAAACATCTTTTTATAATAATTATACTAAGACATATTATTTATAAGATATTCAATCAAACAGTATATAAGAAATAATATCAGCATAACTGATATTATTATTATTAAAATACACTAATCAGTATTATTCTTTTACACTTTATTAAACTACTCTTTAAAATGAATTATGTATGTATTAAAATTATTTAGTTATAAATGATAAATATGATATATTTAGGTAAATTTCTCATGTATTTTTATATGAAAAGAAAAAATCTATTATCGATAGAAGTCTAGACTTCTCAGCACTTCTACACTTTTTTTTTTTTTTTTTTATGAAAAGAAAAATATAAAAGGGTTGTTTCCCCTAAAAAAAAAAATGCAATTATGATGAAATTGAATTCAAATAAAATAAGAGATTTAGGACAAATCTTCAAAATTTCCTGTTTTGTAGCTTGTATGTCGCTGTCGATGAATCAGTAAATCGTCTTTCTACAAGAAAAGCAATGGTCATTGATTGGCAAGCACTAACGTCTAAAGGAAGTTCTATTAAATAAGTAGGTTATTTTGGTGAGACGGTCTTCTCACGAAGGGATGCCAAGAACTAATATTTTAGAGCTCAAATTCAGACATTTAACAAAAAAGTCAAACAAATTCAGTCTCATCTATTGGTTGGTTTACAAGTTAAATAAAATATACATTTGGTTAAATTTTTAAAAGAAATATGTTAGATAAACATAGTCAAATAGTATGAAACAGAGAAATTAAGTATAAAAATATAAAATTTAAAATGCTGAAGAAGCAAGTCTAACGAGTGCATATATCCTCGAGACAGTTTTAGCATGTAAGTTCAAAATCACAACTTTTAGAATACAGTATCACAACATGTGATGATAGTATTAATAAGTGATTGAGAAGTGTACGTTGTTATTGAAAATGAGAGAAGTAATTTTTTAAGTACTTATATCTCTCGAAACATGAGTACGGAATCAAAGTATGCCCTGCAACTTAAAAAAAAAACATTCTATGCTATATAAAAATAAATAAATTAAAATAGGCTTTGTGCACTTATTAAGTGCACAAAATTCATTCACGGCGTCATCCATTTTTTTTTGTAGATTGTGCACTTATTAAGTGCACAATTCTTTTTTTTTTTATGAATTGTGTACTAAATAAGTGCACAATTCTTTTTAAAACAGATTGTGCGCATATTAAGTGCACATATTAAGTGCACAATCTTTATTCACTTTTTATGCATGACATTTTCATTTTATTTATTTGTTTTTTGATTGTGCACTTTTTTAGTGCACAATCCATTTATTTATATTGTTCACTTTTTTACACAATCAATGGATTGTTGTGATTTTGGACTTGTTGAAGAAGACTAACAAACAACAAAAGGAGATGAAGGCCCAAAGGATCTTAAAGTTAATTCTAAGCATTAGTGTGACATGTAATCTGATGATGTTCATTTACCCTTTGTGCCGTTGAAAGAGAATCGTCTATGTATGATGTTGTATTTTGACGAATATAATAGTATTTCTCTGTTAAAGTACAAATACTCTTAACGCGAAAAATTTTATGGTGGATGAGGTGCGCCATGTCATATTTGTGTGAGGCTTTTCATTATTTGACAAGTGCACATTGTAGATTTCGTGTAATTATTATCCTTTTCACTTTTTATTGGAATGTCATACTTTTTAAATTTTTAATTTATTTACACAAAATCAAATAACATGAATAAAATAGGGTGAAAAAATTATCATACAATTTTTTATTATTATTAATATAAATTATCTAACTTTAAAGTTTATCACAAATAAATCACTCTTTTATTTATTTATCATATAAAAAGTCATCCACTTTTAAATTATCACAGTAATCTTTTTTTCTAATTTATAAAAGGCAATGAAATGATATAATAAAATTATTTATCATTATTTTATTCAATAAGATTATTTAGATTAATAGATTTATCTTACAAAGTAACAATAGAATTAAAACTTACACTTAGAAAATAGGATAGTTTGTAATTAGCATCCTTAATATATGTGCATTTTTTTTAATTACACTTTATTTTATTTTTTATGACTTGGCCCTTAAAATTTCATTAAATTCTTACAAAATTATAATTGATCTCATTTTAATTGTTACAAAGACAAAAAAAAAAGGGGGGGGGGGGGGGGAGGAAATAGAATTAAGAAAAAAAATAATAGCCTTTCAATATTGATTCATACCTCCAGTAAATTTATCTTGAATGACTTTCAAGTTGTCTTTGCTACTTTAAATAATCAAATTTAATAGTTTAAAAGTATATTTATTGAAATTATTTATTAGTTTAGTTTGGTTTACATTAAAATCATGTGTTTTTATTTTTGTTTTTTCATCCGGTATTTGATACCCGCATTGAAGTCCGACTAATCCTAATTCGTGCCGCGTAGGATCCCATTTGGGAGGAAGCACTCCCTACCAAATTTTTTTTCATACCTAGGGCTCAAATCCGAGACCTCTGATTAAAGGAGGAGCAACCCCATCCGTTGCACCACATCATTTGGTGGTATTAAAATCATGTGCTTGTATTATAGTGAAACTGTTTAGTTTGAAAGCTTATAACAATTATTATTATTATTATTATTTATGTTTTTTATTTTATTTTATGTTTTTAAAAGGCAATTTATTTTATTATTATTATTGTTGTTGTTGTTGTTGTTGTTGTTGTTGTTGTATTTTAAATAAATTGCCCTTTAAAAACATAAAATAAAATAAAATAAAAATATATATGCTTATAGCAAATTATCGTATTCATATTATAATTTTTTATATATACTAATACATAATAATAAATATTTTAAATGTCAGTCGTAAAAAGTGAATAGAGATTGTGCACTTAATAAGTGTATAATCTATTTAAAAAACATTGTGTACTTAATAAGTATACAATTTATTTTAAAAAGAATTGTGCACTAATTTAGTGCATAATTCATAAAAAAATTAAATTGTGCACAATCCATAAAAAGATGAATTGTTCACTTAAAAAGTGCACAATCTAAGTGTAATCTTTTCTGATGCTGTGAATGAATTTATCATTAAAATAAAAAGATATTGTGTAATCTTTTCTGATGCTGTGAATGAATTTATCATTAAAATAAAAAGATATTGTGCTCTTAATAAGTGCACAAAGTTATTTTAGTATTTTTTTTATATGATGTAAAATTATATATATATTTATTTATTTATTTTTTAGGTATAGGCATACTTTGATTCTGTACCGTCGAAACATAAAATATTCGTGGAACATTGTGAGGGAAGTCAAACCCGACAATATATTACATTGCTAGATTCGTCATCCCACTTTATTAATTCAATGTAACTCAGGATATTAACACCTAATTTGGAGAAGAAAAACAGAAAGGGTCCAAACTCCAAAGTCAGCGATGAATGGTACTAACTCAGAAATCTCAGCTCCTCTGAGTAAGCATCCATTTCCTCTTCCAATAATGTAAACTCCTAAGTCGGCCTGGGTCTGTTGAAGAGCGCAAAATATAGTGTGTTAACGGTGCTTGGTATAATTAGTTATGTTGAGATTTTTTCTTATGCAGTTCAGAGAGACGAACAACTAAATCATGAGGATAACTCTCCGGTCGAGCAAGTGGCACTCACAGTTCCCATCACAGACGATCCCACTTCTCCGGTGGTCACTTTCCGCATGTGGTTTCTCGGCACTATCGCTTGTCTCCTTCTCTCATTCCTCAACCAGTTCTTCTGGTACCGCCGTGAGCCCCTCACCATCACCTCCATCTCCGCCCAAATTGCGGTGGTTCCGTTAGGTCACCTAATGGCCAAGGGCATTACGGACAGAGTTTTCTTCAAAGGAAGCAAGTGGGAGTTTACGTTGAATCCAGGACCATTCAACGTGAAAGAGCACGTGCTCATCACGATATTTGCCAACTGTGGCGCTGGGAACCCTTACGCGATTCTTCTGGTTAGTGCAGTGAAGTTGTTCTATAAGAAGAAGTTGAGTTTTTGGGTGGCGTTGGTTGTTGTTATTACTACGCAAGTGTTGGGGTTTGGTTGGGCTGGGATGTTCCGGCCGTATTTGGTGGAGCCGGCAGCCATGTGGTGGCCTCAAAATCTTGTTCAAGTATCTCTATTCAGGTATGCCCCATTGTTAGACGATAATGAAAGAGATTTTACGAATAAAATGAAAGACACTTTAATGGTGGGCTTAACTGCCTATGAGTATTTTTTTAAAAATTTATTTGAACTTTATATACATTTTTGTGTCCCAAACAATGTAAACCTGAAACACCCCCCACCCCTCCGTCCGGGTACCTCCCTACTCTATGAGGACCTGACTTTTGACCTCGATTCTGATTTGGGCGTCAACCCTGACCCGAGTACTGGTCGATAGTCCCGGTCAGAGTCGTTGTAGGAGTGTACTTGGGAGAAAGAATTGAGGTTGCAATCGGGACTGGAGATACAAGACTTAGGTAGGGGTTGGAATTGGGAGTCGGGTTCTTAGTTAGAGTCGGAACCTCAGACTAAGGTCTGATTGAAAGGGATTCCGCCCCTCTTCATTTTCACTCTCTTCATTTTTTTCAAGTCGATTGGCGATATATGACATAATTTAAATTGAATAAGTAAGATTTAATTATTTTAAAGTAAATTTTTAATCATAATTTAAATAATATATACATTATATATTTAGTTTAAAAAATATTATAATCCCACAATCCCAGCAACATGTCCACAAATAAAGCAACAAAAAATTTTTTTTTCCTAGCAAGAATTTTATTATTTAATTTCTTTGTAAATTAATTTTTTTATTATTTGTTTTTCTTGAAACTTTTTCTTTAACAATTAGCTATTTTTTTTTTAAAAAAAAATAGGTGAAATAAAGTAGAAGAAATAATCAGCTCTTCTATTTTAGATTAATTTTTTATCACCTTTTTTTGGAACTTTTTCTTAAAAATTAGATATTTTAATTTCTTTAAAATAGGTGAAATAAAATAGGGAGAAATTGAAAGAAATATTCGGCTCTCATGTTCTAAATTAATTTTTTTTATTGCCTTTTTTCTTTTCGAAACTTTTTCTTTAACAATTGTCTATTTTCTTTTCTTTAAAATAGGTAAAATAAAATAGAGGGAATATAGATGAAATAAAATAGGGGAAATTATCGACTCTCCTATTTTATTTCGCGTATTTTAAAGAAAATAAAATAGCTAGTAATCATTAAAGAAAAAGTTTCTAAAATGTAATAAACAAGTTAATTTAAATAGAAACTAAAAGATGAACCATGCGTAGGAAGAAAAGTTGTTTGTTATTTTTATGAACAAGATAATATGTTGTTAAACTAAATATGTAATGTATTTATTATCTAAATTATGGTTAGATATTTACTTTAGAATAATTAAATTTTACCCATTCAATTTGAACTATGCCATGTCATCAATTAAGATAGGAACTTGAAGAAAATGGAGAGAATGAAAATGGAGGAGAGCCAAATCAGATTAAAAGAGAATTTGAAAAAATATTTTCTTACTTTATTTAAGGAAAGCCATTTTTCATGAATTTCAGAAAAATAATGTCTAAATTTTATTTAGATTATATACTCCTTTGAAAGTATTCCTTTCTTTCTTAAACAGTTCATAAATTGAATTACCTTTAAAATAACTCTTGTTGAAACCAATTTTTAGCAAAAAGTGTGACATGGATAATAATAGTATTCCCTTCGTTTCGTTTTAGTTGACCCTCTTACTAAAAATATTTATTTCAATTTAATTGTCTCTTTGATGAGATCAAGAGGATTTTATTATGTTCTTCTAATATTACCCTTAACATTAAATGACTAAATAAAGTGTATTTACTCAAATTTATATTTTCAAAGCATAATTAATAAGGTTAATTTGATAAAATAAATCTCTAATTAATATTTCCTTAATGGGTGTATCAAGTCAATAGAGCCAACTATGAAACCGAGGGAGTAATAATAAGTAGCATTCCCTGAAGAGAAAAAGTAGCTAACAATGCTTGCAAATTAACAATTTGTCAAATGATATTCCATTAGCAAAAACAATACCGTAAGTGTCGTTTGGTTCAGAGATGGATTATGCATAACTTAGTAATGTTGGCGGATTAATTATGCAGAAATTAATTAGGTGTATTAGTAATGTGGGAATTTGTTGGAAAGGAATTAGTAATGTTGACGGATTAGTTATGCAAAAATTGATGAGGTGCATTAGACATTAGTAATATGGGAATTGGATATGCAAATATTATTTCTTATAGAATGCCTAGTTCAATATATTACAAATTAATATACAATGTACAATTTAAAATACTTGTGTACTATTTAAAAAACATAAAAAATTTCTTACTATATATTATGAGGGTTAATTTTGTCATGTTGCAATTTTAATCCATGCATATTACATTCAGTTTTTTTTTCTTTTTTTTTTTAAATAATCAATACATATCATACGGCAAAAAAATCCATGCATATTAGTACATACATTCTTATTGCACACTCTATTCCACATAAAATAATACATGTGTTCGTGCATAACTATACATGGGGTTTTGGTATTAAACCTATTGCATTTGGGATTATAATATCATAATATTTGTTCAAATTTTAGTAATTTTTATATAGATATTCATGCTGAAAAAGCTGTGTTCTGTTGAACCAGTCGAGGACATGCTACATTAGCCTCTGATTGTATTTTCGATCAGCATTGCTTTAAGATTTTCTTTTCCAATGGCAGGGCCCTTCATGACAAAGAAGAGAGAGCCAAGAATGGGTTGACAAGAAACCAATTTTTCCTCATTGCCTTTATCTGCAGCTTTGCTTACTATGTCTTTCCAGGTTATCTTTTTCCAATGCTAAGTTCCCTTTCTTGGCTGTGTTGGTTGTTTCCTTCCTCTGTCTTAGTCCAACAGTTGGGTTCAGGGCTTCATGGCCTTGGAATAGGCGCCATTGGGCTCGATTGGTCCAGTATATCCTCCTATCTTGGAAGCCCATTAGCTAGCCCATGGTTTGCTACTGCAAACATTGCTGTTGGTTATTTTCTGATTATGTATGTTGTTACACCTCTCATGTACTGGTGCAATGTTTACAAGGCCAAGAACTTTCCGATATTCTCGGATGGCTTGTTTAAAGAAAATGGCCCAGAGTACAACATTTCAGCTATCATGGATCCTAATTTTCACATTGATTTAGAGAAGTATGACCACGAGGGTCGTCTTTATCTCAGCATTTTCCTTTTACTGACTTATGGATTCAGCTTTGCCTGCCTCACTGCCACGGTTGTTCATGTCCTCCTCTTTCATGGCCGGTAAGCTGGAAACTTTACTGTTATATATAGTGGGTAAAATTTATTAACCGTAAGGGAAATTAGCCCCTGCCCCTCAACATATAGAATGGGAAGCACCAGTTGACTAGTTATAGTGGTGCAGGGATCTATGGCATCTCAGCAAGTCTGCTTTACAGGAGAAGAAAATGGACGTGCACGCGAAGCTCATGAGTAAATACAAGCAAGTTCCTGAATGGTGGTTCACGATTATTCTATTAACAAATATTGCAGCAACTGTATTTGTATGTGAATATTACAAAAATCAGCTTCAGTTACCATGGTGGGGTGTTCTGTTAGCGTGCGGCCTTGCCTTCTTTTTCACCCTCCCGATTGGAATCATTACTGCTACCACAAACCAAGTAAGCCCATGTTCAGTAAAATAGTAGCTTGCAATCATTTGTCCATATGGTTACTGCTGGACATAGGCAAAATGAGTTTTAAAAAATTAGCCTACTGTCAGTGTTGTGAACTAATTGCTATCTTCATTTGGCAACTCTGATGTTCCAAACTGTTTTGTTGCTCAGACACCTGGTTTGAATATTATCACGGAGTATATAATGGGATACTTGTATCCAGGATATCCAGTTGCTAATATGTGCTTCAAAGTATATGGCTACATCAGCATGAAGCAAGGTTTAATCTTCCTGCAAGATTTAAAACTGGGACACTATATGAAGATCCCTCCTAGGGCAATGTTCATGGCTCAGGTTAGTTTTTATATCTTTTGGCAAAGAGAAGTAACATAATCCAGCAAATGGAAAAGCTTGATCTGCTACAGTGGCATACGCAAGTAGCATCGGCCTGTCTCTATTGAGTTAGTACACAGGTTCGAGTTTGAGGTTGTAGTGTTTTAATAAGGTCTTACTTCTATCCCAGACGAGCAGTTTATTTTGCATTATTTCTCAAGCAATGTTTAGAAAAATATATTAAACATGTCACATTAAATAATTAAGAATTTCAGCAATGTCACCACTCACCACTTCAAGCAATGTGTATCTGCCACTGATCTTAGTTCTTAGGCGTATAAAAGGCCTGTCTCAAATGTGTTTTTTCTGCTGTGTACTATTTAATCAGATTGTTGGAACCTTAATATCAGCATTTGCACATCTGGGAACAGCATGGTGGCTAATGGACGCCATCCCAAATATTTGTGATCGGGCACTGCTTCCTCAAGACAGTCCATGGACATGCCCAGCTGATCATGTATTCTATGATGCCTCAGTCATCTGGGGTCTGATCGGGTCACAGAGGATTTTTGGAAATCTTGGCTATTACGCCGCTACAAATTGTTTTTTTCTAATTGGAGCTGTAGCTCCTGTATTTGTTTGGCTATTACAGAAAGCTTTCCCGCAAAAACAATGGATTAGATTGATTTCGGTGCCTGTATTATTAGCCGGAATAATTAAAATGCCACCTGCTACTGCTGTCAACTACAACAGTTGGATCATTATTGCATTTTTATCAGGATTTGTTGTATATAGATACTACAAGAGTTGGTGGAGTCGTCACAATTATGTTTTATCTGGGTCATTAGATGCCGGATTAGCATTCATGGGTGTATTGTTGTACTTGTGCTTGGGACAGGAACATGTTAGCCTTCAGTGGTGGGGAAGTCATACAGATACATGTCCTTTGGCTTCTTGTCCAACTGCGAAAGGGATTATGGTTGACGGGTGTCCTATCTTTTAAAGGGATTTGCCGTATCTCCAATAACAACTGCAGGAACATGTGGTGATTGCCATAGTTCCTCCCTCTACATAGTCCGTCTGGTTATGTCTGTCCCCATTGTTACAAGGCTTTTCTTTGTGATCATGGCTCTTGCTTTTGTTGATGGGTCTCTACCGACGTGTCATTAGCAGCAAGAATAAGAGGACCCTATGTCAAGTTTTATGATGAGTACAAGATGTCACAAACTTTGGCAAGAAAACCACGACTCAAGAAAATGCTCTGTAAAAATAAAACTTGGATTGTGTGTCCACTGTTCCGCCAGCTCCTGTGATGAAGGAAAACTGTGAAAATTGCTTCTAGGACAACAATCAATATTGTAAATTTCTTCGTACTCATAATATTTTCATCCAACTTTTAGGACAACAATCAATATTGTAAATTTCTTCATTTAATTATATTTTCATCGTTGGATAAATCTCCTTATAGATATAGAGGATATCCACTCTATTGTACTTGCCAATTTGCCTCAGTATTTATAGATATAGAGGATATCCTTTGATTTTTAGATACAATAATTGAATCAAAGTTAGCACAGACACCATCATAATAAACTCAACAACAAAAAAAAGAAACTGATCTATAGTATTTCCTTTCATTCTGTTAAGGAGTTTCTGACCTTCTGCTGTATGTTGTTTTCATCAATCATTTTTTCATCACTTTCTTTACGGAATTTTATCAAGAACTTCCCCAGAACCATCAAATCGTTGCTGAAAAAGGAGGTCTCCTCTGAAGCCACACTTTTCTGCCCCAAAAGAAGTGATTCATTGGACTAGTTTCTACTAAAAGTGAAAGATAGCAGCTAGCATTTCACCATAAGATGAGATCTCCATGTGATACACAAGTTTGAAGTCGTCATCAGGGATTTGTTACTGGTGATGACTCCCGGTCAAACTATGAGGTGGATCATTGCTATTCTTTATTGGTCAGAATTACACGGTGAACATTCACAGTGCAGGTTTCCAGCAGCCCGTACTTCCATTTTTAGTAGAGTATTTTTTAGACAAGATGATATTCTATGTAGTATTCCGCTTTGGAGAAGTTAACAAGTACTTCCAAGTGTTCTGAGTGTCTAGTTTAGTCGAACTGCTATTTGAGCAGCACTACGTTGCTTACTAGTTGGTGCTCGTCTATTGTTGGTTGAACCAAAAGCTCTAACAGGGAAGAAACTTTTGGATTCTAATTGAAGGACACTTGAACTTCACTGTTTGTTAAGGTGGCTTGTTTGCTGGACATTCGGATACAATATAATATGCAGAGGAGATTATACTACTTCCATGATTAGTATCATGATTCTGATCAGTATGGAAATATCAGTAAAGATCTCTCTTCGTCATTGTACTGTTGTCCAGAATCTTGCTAATGAATGTGTGGCTTGCCTCAGAGCAAGAACTAGATGGAAAAGAAAAAAAAATTGATCAACGACTTTGAGAACGCTTTCCACGATTCTAAAGCCATCTTATTGAACAGGCAAAAGATTTGGATGGTGGCATGGGAATGTATAGAAAAGCTGAAAATGTGTGGTACTACTGAAAAAGAGTGAAGAAGCTACTCTAGATCAGAGGCGGAGGCAGAATTTCAACGAAGGGGTTCATATTCAAAGAAAACTTCTAAGAGGTTTCCATATTCGAAGAAAATTTAGTCGAAGGGGCACCTACTATAACCACATAAAAAATAATTTTAACCATGTATAAATAGTATAGTTTTCCGTCGAAGGAGGTTCGACCGAGCCCCCGAACAGTAGGCTGGCTCCGCCCCTGCTCTAGATGCTTGTGTCCTTATCCTTCATAAAAAAGATGGCCACTTTCTGTTTTCTCGACTTGGTAATTGGTACCCAAGTTGGCTAAAGAATATTTTCTCAACACATCAACCTACCTCGAGTCCTTTCTGTCAATTTTCATTGGCTAATCATTGTCCCAAAGTATTTGTATTGAGCTTCATTTAAGATTCCAAGTGATAATAATCATTGTTGTTTTTTAGTGCCTAATACTCTTGTGCTATGTGAGTGCTGAATGAAGAGCAGCCACACAACTTCCTTTTGTTTTTCATTTAACATGAATGGCCCTCCATATATCAGAAACTACTAACAGAGACGTTGAAATGTTGATGATTGTTACATGTTGAAAGATGCATTATTTTATGAAAATTATGGAACGGAAGGCCAAAATTCTAGCTAGTTTTTGCAAATAGGCAAACAGAAATAATTAACTGAAAAAACGTTACTGCTATTAGATTGTAAGGACTAAGGTGTGAGAGTATGTATCTAACAATCAGTCTTAGCATGGAAATGATTAGCTAGGATATTTGTCTAGAGATATTCTACTTCATTACTTCCTCCTGCCGTCCCACGAAGTTTAAAAAGGAAGAAAGACAGAGACCTTTGAAATTTATGATTGAAAACTAAATCTGAATTGCTGTTATTTTCTGGTGGCTGAAACAAATAATTCATAGCGACTGACCTTTCATTTTCCTCCAAGTGTCTCCTGAGGCTGGAAAAATCTTGGAAAGGAAATGAAAATATCTTCATTAAATTAATTTTTCAACAAAAAGAGAAACTGCTAACCTGCTAGCAACAAGAAATCTAACAAGAAAATTATGTGAAAGATGGAAATATCTATGAAAAGTTAATCGAACGGTTTGATTTAGTAGTAAGTACTTTCTTTGATTAGTCAAAACGTGTATTTGAAAACTAAAATATCTTCTTATCATGATAACATCCCATTTGCTTACATTAAGCCTCAAAATAATAATAATAACAATAATAATAGTAATAATTAAAAAAAGAACAAATGCTCCCCACAAAGTTTATACGCTTATAGTTCTAAAATAGTTGAGAAAGAAAAGACGTTGTCCACTAATTATTTTTTTGCCTATGTAATAGTAATAATTATGTTTGTTTAGTTTAATGTTTTTTCAACGGAAGAATTATGAACGCACAAGAATATTGCTCTTTCAATCTACCGTTGGTAAGAAATTTCACAAAGGTAAAAATAAAGCCAGAAAGGCAGCCGAAAAAATATTCCCCACTAAAAAAATTTGGAAGATTCCCTCAAATTGGAGTTTATCAAGTAGATTATTTTATTATACTATCCCTATTAAATAATAATATTTAATATTAAAATTAATTTAAAGAAAAAATAATTAATACTAAAAATAGAATAATTTTTTTTCTTTTTAATATGTCAAAAATAATAAGTAAAAATAAAAATATAATTAAAAAATTTGTTACAATTAAAAACGAACGAAGGAATTAATACTTTTCTCACCAATGACAATAATTACGATACACCACAATACAAAGTTACAAACATGCATTCTCTAATATTTCATTTGTATAAAGTGTAAAAGTATAAAATAACCCCTTCTTTATTACAATTTACAATTTTGTCAAAATGCTCATTCCGTAAATTAAATTATTATTTTAGTTAAATTTCATTGATCGACATTAAACTTTAATTTGATTTTATCAAATTAATTTTTTGAGCAATTATATACTCAAGTAATTTTCATTTATCGGTATAATATAAGTTTAGTAAGTAATTACTTGAACTATTAGATAAAAGGGAACGCAGTGTATAATGCTTGATGCGTTACCTGTGAATTACTTTTTTGCACCAATTGATCTCGTAGTCAAGTAAGAATCAGAATATACAATAGTATTTAATATAGAATTGATTACTTACTTAATTAATTATTTGTTTTATAGAGGGAAAATTATATTTCAATAAATACGCATTTTACTAGCTGTAGGTTCAAGTGGAGTCCCGATCATGGTACAAGCACATTGATATTTAAGTAATAATGAACCAATGAGAGAGCAAATGAGTACTTATTACATTTTGACCTTTAGGAAAATATCATGAAGAGCACCAAAACTAGTTTCTCTAATCTTTTTTGGACTTTTGGGAAAAGGATAGGTCTACACAGAGTATTTTGTATAAGAAAAAGTTGCAAATTATATGGTCCCTTTTTTTTTTCAGAAAAAAAAAAAAAAAAAGAATTTATGAAGTATCTAGTACCATATAGAAATTTCCTATTGTCGCAGTATGTAAATCATAATAAGACTTGTTTCATTCTCAATCTTTTTCGTCATAATTGTTTGTGTCTTCTTCCATTAAATATGATTTCTGATCTTTTGTTTGGCTCTAAAGCATAGAGAAAGGAACATCCAGTCATTTTCATGCCTAATACTATTTATTAATTAAAACAGAAAAAAGAAAAAGGATGAAGTTCATGAATATGTTATTGGTGGAATCGTTTAACAAAAGGTAGCACGTTGGTGCTTTATCCATTCGTTTGATCTTTCTTTTTCTTAATTTAACAATTAACAATCTTATCTAACTCTACTCAATGAAATTTAAAGTAGTAATTATAAACTCTATAATTTCAAAACTAAACCTATAAAAAGTACAAAAGCCATCATTAGCGTTGTGAATTGAATAACCCTTGAAGGTCGAGTACTAGCTGAGCTCCCTGTAGCCAAACTTGCTAACCAAGATCCATCGGCTAGCATTGTTTGACTCATCGACCCTGACCCTGATTCAGAATCAGGAAGTGACCCAGAATCTGATCCCGACTCATAACTTGGAAGTGACCCTGAACCTGACTCATCTGTTGATCCGTTTGATCTTGAAGCACTTTTGCTGCACATAAAGGAGAAAATATAAGTTACTATAGTTTTTCTAATATTAATAAGATAAAATGCATTTCGCATTTACCTGGGTAGAGAGGAGGGACAAAATGTGATGATGTAATTGGCATTAGAACATGTGAATGTACTTGTCGCATCATCGTATGCATAGCTATACGATTTTGGACACGCCGACTTAAACATCTGCGAGTACACCGACGGCGAGCACGTCGCCGGCGAAGCATAAGCACCTGCACAACAGTACTGTGGAGTCTTAAAAGCATCACACGCGCTCTTACACGCTCCGCCGCCCTCCACCCTCAGCTCCGTCGGACACTTTTGGTTCAAGTCCACGTTGCAACCCGTCGACGCACAAGGACCCGACCCGCCACTCACATCCACCATCATAGGTAAATTGTACCCGTCTACTAAGCTGACGTCATAGAAATCCTGTGAACCCGACCCGAGTGTGAACTCTGCTAGTGTCGCCGGAGTTGCGGCGCCACCGCCGTTGCACTCCATTTGACCCGAACCGCAATCGGCTGTAGCACATGAACCGGTCCCTGAATCGTCGAAATTGCAGCCGGTTCGACCCCAGAACCGGCCTGACCAACCGGTCGGAGCTTGAAATGAACGAGAAGTGTCTTTGGTTAGCTCGAAACCGGTGCTGTCCAGTTTTGGTGTGCCTAGAATCCCAGGCCATACAGTGTGGTCACACTTGTTCACAAATGTAAATGTAGCCCCCAATATACCTTCATAAGCAAAAATGAGAAACATCAAATTAATGAATTAAAAACCAATGTAAGATGTATAGTAAATGAAAATTTCATAACAATTCTTTGAATAAAGACTGGGTTTTTATGGAGAAGGAAAATTCAAAAAACAGAGCACTCCTTTCAGTAGCTCAATCGGTTAGCTACGCTCATTAGTGAGGGTTGGATCGATTCCTACCTAGTAATCTCAATTTTTTTCTATTTTAGAAAGCGCATTCATTGGTTACCTTGACAGAAGGTGAGCAAAAGAAGGCTCTGAATAATGAGAGAAGTGGAGATAGCCATGGAGATTCTCATAATTGGTAATGTCTCTGTATCTTTAGTTTTGAACAATTATCTTGATTAATTAGCTAAGGAGAAAGCAGAGCCAATGGTTATGGACTTATGGTGATAACGGATTCTCGGTTGGTGGCGGGTATAAGTAGTACTAATACGATATAATAGGAAATGGTGTAGCAACTAGAATGAAATGCACAAGGAATGAGCACTCGAGAAAATTACAGCAAGGCCATAAATAAACGAATTCCTAAATGAAGCTTCGAGGCACTATAAATTGAGAAATTAAGAGGGGTGGGTGATACAGTGAAATGAGGGTGTGTGAGAAAGAATCTTAGAAAGATAAAGAAATAGAGTTGTATATATAAACAGCGGGGTGGTTGATGGTGTTGGTGCGTGGTGGCGAGGACTTGTTTTTTTCACCAATTGGAATGCATTTTAGTGACCTTGTTAATTATACCCTTGCAAATACATATAAAGTTAAGTTAATTAGCCAAATACTTTGCCACAAATGATCTAGAATATTTTAATTGTTTGTTCGTAGGATCGGATACAGTTACATAACTTCGGAATAGATCTTTTTTCAGATACCCAGCCTATCTCTATTCCACCTTACCGAACGGCTCCAGCTAAGCTTAAGGAATTGAAAGAACAGTTAAAAAAACTCTTAGATAAGAGTTTCATCAGGCCAGTGTTTCTCCATGACTACGGGTTCATTTGAAGTCCCGAACTAGAGAGCAATTATATTTCTAGTAGTAAAGGCTCTATAGCAGATCATTTACTATGTTTGCAACTATGTTATTGACTACTACTTGAAGATTAAAATATTTTAGCATACTGAAAACCAAATTATGAACTATATGTCCTTAAAGAGATTAACAGTACTTCTACAAGCTAATTATATTTTGAGGGGGAACACAAAAAAAGACGTTATTTCTTTTTAGAATTTTTACTTGACAGCTAAAAGGAAAGTGGATGGGACATAGAAAAGGATAGGGAAGAGCAACAGTATGTGCAACTTCTAGTAAAGTAAATCAATTGTGTAGTTTTAATTGTGGAAATATATGAGCTACTTTGTGACATTTCAACAAGAAATTTCCTGTTTGGGAAAAGAGGGATACATAACTTTTGATATCCTACTCATGTACAGATATGTTGAGATGAGACGATTATTATCAGAGTTAGGATCCCAAAACGACAGCAACTACTTCCAACACTTTCAGTTACTGGCAAAGGCCAAAAAAAAAAACGACATGTCTTTGCTTTCGTGAAAAACATTCAATCCTTTTAGGGTCGTTTGGTAGAGTGTATAAGAATAATGTCGAATAGAGTGTATTGATAATACTTGTATTAGTAATCATGTATTAGTTATGCATGCAATACTTTTTATACGTTGTTTGGTTTGATGTATTAGGAATAAAATAAAAAATATAATTTTTATCAAATAATATTTATTTACTAAAATACCCTTTGTTTAAAGTTCTATATTCTTTTTCCAATCTTGTGTTAAGAACACACTTTCACTTATTTGAAAATAACAAGAGAGAAAGAGATTGGAAACCAGCGAACTTTCGCCGGCAAAGTTTTATTCGAAAATTCTGAACCGGTAAAATTTTTGCATAAAAGATTCAATATTCGAAATCTGCCAGTCTTTATGGATTAAATTTTGGATCTGCTCCAATGTTATCGATTTCTCAAAAAAAAAAAAAAAAAGACAGATCTAGCTCTATGTTTCTTTCAACTTTTCTGCATCTGTGCATTTTGGTAAAACTGTTCAATGTTACCAATTTCTTAAAAAAAAAATAAAAAAATCTAGCTCTATGTTTTTTCTAACTTTTTTGCATCTGTGCGTTTTGGCAAAGCTGTTTTTAACTTGCTGCTAATTTGAAAAGTGATCCAGTAGCATCACAATTTTACTGTGGTAGTAAGTAAGTAGAAAAATAATCACCGCATTTACTTTCTTGATCAAGTATTATTATATTGAATCATTTGCAAGATTCAATTATCAGTGAAATGGATATAGTTTGGGGATAAGAACGGAAAGGAATTGAAAAGAAATTGAGGAGTAAATTTGTCATTTAATAAACTAATGCATGTATTGAAAACTTTGTATTATTAGTACATAGAAAAATGATAGTATTAGTTATGCATAATGTAATACACAATAAAGTGTACAACTAATGCAAATATTAGTTATACATAGACTGAAAATGTATACCAAACAAGGTATTACTAATACATAAAACTAATACATGCGTTAATTTTCTTATCACACTCTACCAAACGACTCTTTAGTGGACGCTGTATGTCACACAACGTCCTAAGTTTTTTATCCTAGCTTGTATTAGACGTATAAAACAGTTCAAGCCAGAGGAAAAAAAATTATACTTCCTTCGTGTCATTTTATGTGCCTTGATCCGGCACAAAGTTGAACAAATAAGAAAGACATGAATTTTATAATCCTAAACTAAAAGATGGGAATGTGTCAAAATATCTCTTAAAACATTGTGGTGTTAAACATATGTGTGATTGTTTGAATTAAAGAATCACTTTTTGTGGTCCTAATTAACAATCACAACTTATGATCGATCTAAAAAACTAAAGCAAGATATTTCTATAGCTATCAAGCATTTAATTAAAGATGGAGATGAGATGGAAGGAGTAAATAGGTTTGTTTGAGGTTTTATTGTTGCAGTTAAAAGTTTAAATGTTGCTGTATGTTTAACCAACCAAAATGTAGCTTAATTAGGTAGGGGGAGTAAAAAGAGTGAAGTGGCAGGACACGTGTTGACACCAAAATAGTGGGAATCCCCTACCCCACACCCACACCCACACCCACATCCCCTTGTGTGATGGAAAATGTTGTCAGCTAAGATGGATCATCAGATGAGTTCTACTGATGATAAACATGATTTCCATAATACCACCCCTGTTGCTCATCACCGACAATCTTATCTCCCCCACACTACGTTTATTTCTATTTTTAGCGTATGACACAATAGATTCCTCATATTTTGGTTTTCTTTCTTCTTTTTTTTCTTTCTTAATTTTACTTACTGTTTGTGTAACATAACTTGATTTCACCCCCCCCCCCCCCACCCCCCCCCAGAAAAAAAAAAAAAAAATACTTTGATAAAAGTATTTTATTTTTCATGTAAAAATTAATTTTTTTTTTTTTTTAAAAGTAAAAGTTAGCTGAGAATTATATCTCTAATTCTTTTAGAGTTAATTACTTTCTATTCCAACATTCTTTTGGATACATCACATCTTGTATCAAAGTATTTAAGTAAAATTAAAAATTTATGTAATTATTTTAAAAGACTGAGAGTTTATATGATTATGGTAAATTAAGTTATGGTATAGTGTAATTTTTTTTTTTTTGAATTTATATATATTACATGCATATAGCTCGTCTTTTTTCTTATGGATAACATATGTTGCTTGTTGGTTGATGTTGAATGACGTACGTCGCATTCCTAAGGAAAAATAATTTAGGACTTGGAAAATGAAAGTACTTGACAGAAAAAAATACATTTTAATTATTGGTACTTGAAGCACGATCTCATAATTTTTGCTCAGATTAGGCTTTTGGTATGTATATATTGCAAATTTTTTTTTTCAGAGAAAAGACATCAAATTTGTCTTCAACTTGTTAGCAAAATTACTTTATATCCTAAACTAATCAGATAATTATTTATCTCCTTATGAACTTTAATGTGTATTTATTCCCTCTTAATGGCCGACGTGGCAAAAAATAAAATAAAAACGCATTTTAGTGAAAAAAAAATATAAAAAGATTTTAATGGTCGGGGTCAACTTTAATATCTTTAAATATTATTTTTTTTTTCTTCTTCTTCACACCCCATCCTCCCCATTTCTTCTTCTTCTTCTTCCTTACAAATCTGAACATATAGAGAGATGGGATTCATTATTGTAGTACAGTGCTTGCACCCAAAACAATTTTAAAAGGAAAAAAGAAAACACAAATTCAACAAATACAAATTTCAAACATCAAGATTTTAATTTCACAACAAACAAATTCAATTGTAAAAACACAAATTTAATCGTAAAAAAAAAAAAGGTAAAACAAACAGATGAAAAACATCAATCATCATTTTCCTTACACCTTTTCTTCAACCTTCTAGAACATTCCTCTAATGAAAAATAGATTTTCAAATTCGATATGAAAGAACCCGAATTTCATATTTCTCTCTATTTAGGATCGAAAATCTCACATCCTTTTCGCTTATTCCCTATCAATCAACCACAATTAGTTAAAACTTACTTTAGTTACAGTGATTTAGTAAAAAATGAATGGTTCGAAGATGAAAGAAAAAATGGGTGGGGGCTGAAAGGGGGGGGGGGAGAGGGGGCTGGGCGTTTGTAGGAGGTGGGAGTTGGAGGGGTGATCTAAAAAAGAAAGAAAAAAGAGGGGGGAGGGGGGCTGCATAGGGTGGGGGTGGGGGTAAGGGCTGAAATAGGAGAAAACAGAAAGGGATGGAGTAGGCAGTGTGGGTGAGTGGGTGTGAAGAAGAAAGAAAATAGATTTTTTTTTTTTTTTTTTCTTTTTTTCTAGATAACAACCGTAAAATATTACCATAACCAACAAAACAACCAATACAAATATAGAGCCCCTTCCTTTGTGCAGGAAAAGCCTCCAACAAACCAGGAAACTATCTACCTAAATATTGTATAAAAAGCTTACAGTCTTTTGCTTTCTTTGACTTGCTATACATAGTTAATCTTTCTGTTAATTCCTTCCTAATCTGTGCTACCACCTCATCAGTATTTACATGTTTGCCTTTATATTTCCTCCAGTTTCGGGCTCTCCATGTGTGGTAGATTACTGCACCACAGATAGCAGCCATGATCTTCTTCTGAAACCTCTTCCAATGCTTTCTTTGTATACATTGCCTTTGTATAAATGTGTGTATATATATACAAATATATATATATATATTTAAAAAAATAAGTATATATATTTTTATTAATAAAATAGTAAATATATATTTAAAAAAAAATATAAAAAAAATTAAGTGTGGGGATTTAATTTTTTTTTTTTTAGAAAAATAGTAATTTCTTACGTGGCAATGACGTGTCATCGATGTGGCATTGACGTGACGTTGATGTGTAAGCGAGTGTAACACACTCTTTGTTGTGAGAGTGGTATTCAGTTTTGAGAGGTGAAATTAATACACTTTAAAGATGTTAAGGGGATAAATAAACAGAAGTTTAGTTTAAGGTCTAAATAAGTTTTGGCGACAAAGTTCAGGGGGAAAAGATGTATTTTCTCTTCTTTTTACTACCTCTACATATTTACCATCAATCAGTTAAGTACCTAACTAACAAATCAAGTGTAGCTTTGAACTTTTAGTAAAAGAATCATCTTTTTAGGTTGCTTTGTCGACTAACAGCAGTACTACTAGTATGTAGTATGCTTGAGTTGTATATTTTAG
This sequence comes from Capsicum annuum, assembly GCF_002878395.1. NCBI lineage: Eukaryota > Viridiplantae > Streptophyta > Magnoliopsida > Solanales > Solanaceae > Capsicum > Capsicum annuum. The sequence continues at coordinate 138,582,319 of NC_061112.1, forward strand.
TAGCAAAATAATCTTATTGCTTAATTTGAATATATAAAGTTCTGTAAATATGGTTATACCCTTTTTTTTTTTTTTTTTTTTCAATCATGAGCTAGTATCTCATAAAATAAGAACGTAGAAGTTACTGTAAATGCATCAAACAAATTAACCATGTGAAGTTTGGGTCACCAAATGACAACGAGATCAATGTATCCTCGGAGCTTTTGGGATTCCGTGTTAATTCAAGTTATATATATTGTCAGTATAATAAAACTCCGCAGGTTGTGAATTGGTGTTAAAGTTAGTATATGTACGATCAGCATGAATAAATTTTCCTTTTCTTTATATGTACGATCAGTATGAATAAATTTTCCTTTTCTTTTGTTGCTTGTTTGTCTTAATTAATTAGGAAACGTTAGTATTTTGTGATAACTTGTCACAAGTTATCCAAGAACTCAACTAGATAGTACTGATCAACTACATGGTTCTTTTTACCTTTTCTGGACTTCAATTTATTGCTTTTAGCTAGCCAGCATAATCTTTTTTGTGTCAATTGCTGCATTTTTGCCCTAAAAAAGTAGGTTGAAGATATGATTTTCAGAAACTTTTGGGCTCATCAGATGAGCATCATAATCTCTCTATCTCATTTTCTGCTTTTCCCTTCCTACAATTACTTTTCTTCAACATTGGCGTCATCCCACTAAAAACATGTCGGTATCTGAAAAATTCCTTCTGAAAAAAGTTCACAAAAAAAAAAAAAACATGTTTGTTTTCTTCCCATAAAGCCAAAATCTTGTATTATACTATGATCAATTGATCATGATAAAAAGGGGTGGGAAAGTTGGTGTTGAGGATGATGATGAATTGATGATAAGATTATGCTCATAATTTGATTAATTTAGTCAAGAAAGGTTAGGAAAATAGTCCACAATATTGCGGAAAGTGGAAGGAAAGATATATCATTAGCTTAAGATAGAAATTTAACACTACAACAAAAGAAAGGAGAAAGAGATAAGTTAATTATTCAAAAGAGGAAACATAGTTTTATGGAGGGGACACAAGTGGGGTGCATGCATGGAATTAAATGTCCACTTTAAGCTTTATAAGTAGTGACTTGGAATCTGGAAAATACTTTTACCTTAGCTGGTAATTAGTGTTCTTATTATAGTTAAAGCTAATAGTATAATCTGCAACTACTTGCTTTATTGTCGAAAAGTTAAGTTCCTAAACTGCACGAATTAACCTAAAAGTTAGTAGTATAATCTGCTTTATAAGTAGTGACTTGTGCTTTTTCTTCGCTGTCTTTTTACTTTCTGTATTTTCTTGAGTCGAGGGTCTTTCGGAAACAATTTTTTTTTATTTCTTTAGGTAAGATATGCGACAACTCTATCCTCCTCGGACTCCACTTAATTAGTGGAATTTCATTGAATGTGTTGTTATCGTCTAGTTGCTTGTATACCAATATACATATATTGTTCTTCTTTGACTAATCCATCAACTTTATATGATATGATTACCTACAGGATTATTATTTTAAAATAACGGTACCATCATTTAAACTTCACATATATTGAATCCAATTGGTACACGACAACTTTTGAATCGACCACACTGAAATTAATTTGACCTAAGTTTTGACCTTAAATAAGCTTGTCCTTAATTAACACCACACAGTCACTTTTATGATGAAGAAACCGACTGGCCACTAATGTTGCGCCTTCCCATTTTATTACATCATGCTTATTGCTTCTTTCTAATATGTTTCACATATTAAGTATGTTAGTGTTGTATGCTTATTGCTTCTTGCTTTATGTAATAATATTTCCAACGTTAACCATAAAAGAAACAAGAAAATACTCCCTTTCTCTCGATTTATGTAGCAAGTTGAAATTAAACTTCAAACTTTAACGTACATACAGATATAGATGCTTTAAGTATTTGATATAAAATTTATATATTTGAAAAACATGTAAAAAGTACTATAAGTTACAATCTTAACAACTTAAGATATTTAAAAGCCATATAAAAAATATTTTGATAAAAAAAATAATTAAATTAACTTTTAAAATTTTAACTGTCATAAATTGAGACGAGAAGAATATATAGATTCAGAGGACATGCTTGCCAGGCTTGCAATTCAGAAACGTGTGCACAGTGCATAACAAAAAATCTCAATAATGTGTCACGATAATGCTTGGCTTAAGTCTGATCCATCTTTCAATAGATCCCCATGCTGTGTATATTTTATTTTTTATTTTCTGTATAGTGGGTTGGTTATTATAATATGGGAGTGTCCTTATAATTGCTGATCTTCTCTTTTTTTTTTTTTTTTTAATCACCTTATCCCAGAGAATTCCGTAATAGTCAACCATACATCTGAAGTGGTCATATCTTTTTCTGATTCTCTCTCTTGTTCAATGTATATATGAATTCTAAGAAATTAAAAAAATACTCTTTGAGAGACTTTTGACAAAGAATACTCATCCTTTTATTTGAGAATTCCAATATTTAACCATGTTTCGTTATGGAGTTGTAGACGGCTATATGTTTGTAGGGTAGCATCTAGTCAAAAAATATATCACATTGCATGCTAGTTGTTGGATTCTTATTTACAATGTTTTGGAACAAAAGATTCGGTTATGGATCTTGTATGGCTGACAAATGATATTACATGCATTTCAATCTTCAGATTTTCCAAAATGTATCCCCTTTAGTTGTATCCATTACCATATTTTCATATATAAGTTCTGCATATCAACATTACATGACCATTATATAGTGTCTAAAAAAATTCAGAAGGTAAAAGCTACTAATACATTTAAGCCTTCCTTCAAAAATAGCTATATTATCGTAAAGTATACAACAGCCAACAGAGTCCAAAAAAGTCGATGCACCAAAAAAATAAGCCAAGTATTAAGAGTAAAAGCGGATTCATTCCAAAATCCCTTGAGAACATAATCAAGAAACCAGAACATGAAGTGTAGTCTCAATGTCAGGCAACGATAAACAGACGCCTTATTTTCTTAATTACATTCAGTGTGGGGATACGATCGGGACAGCAGCTCTTCTTACCCATTGCTATCACTTCTACAGGTTCATCTCTAAAATGGCGGACTTCATGCTGTTCAGCTCTTCGAAGAGATGGATTCAAATCCCTACCCAGTCTCGCTGCGCTTCTTTGTTTGTATAACTTGTATGAGTTTCCCATGATATGAAATCCAATCCCAGCATCATACCTATACATGAAGATATTAATAACAGGTAATAAATTCACTTGTAAAGTAGTTCAAGGCTCCTATTTTTTAAATAATGCAAAGCACTTCACGCATTCTTTCTAACCATCAACTGATTAAAAACATTCCAAAGCAGACATGATATGACAAATCTAAATTCTAAGCACTTTAAGCAACGTCAATGTACCAAATGCTGGTCTCTTGGATTATCTTTTCCCATAATGATAAAAGAAATGCGCAAATTCAAGAAGCAGAGAGAAAGATCGCAACAAGCCACAAAAAGCCAGGAGTGACTGTCATTAAACCAGTGCATTTTCCAAGCTGTGCAAAGTTCTCAACTGTATCTGATTCTAAAAATTATTTTCCTCTATTTCATCATTTCATGTCATTTTCTTTTTCGCTTCTCCAATGAATCCAACATAAACCTTATAAGTCAATTTAACTAAATAAATATTTATTTAAGTAGATGCTCCGAGTATGTTCAATTTCACTGTCATTCTCTTAGATAACTTTCCATTAATTCTTAGCACATGTTATTCAAAAAGCTAATGACAACACCACGAAGGTATATTGCGAAAATCTATCAACAAAAGCATGAATCTGTGGCCTAGATGAAATCAGAGCAGGTAAATTACGAATACATTTATAATGAAACTAATAAAGGTTAATTCTACCTACCTTGGAAGAATCCATTACAGTTGGAAGATACTTGCATCAAATGCACAATAAAGATTTTTTGGAGAGAGAGCTTGAAATTCAATACTTCAGTTCCTACAAAAAAGTTGTACACTTCAATCACATGTTAAAGTGATAAAATTACACTTAAGGAATAACGGGTCCTGATCGACAGTTGAGTGAGCTATAAATCACATGAACGTTGGGCAAGTTCTTGTTTTGTTCTTTACAAATTTGGATTTTATTTACAAATAAAGTCGATATTGCCCTTAGCTATTTTATAATTGACTAAAATCAGCCACACCAAAACAAGCCATTTCTATATATAAAAAAGAGAGCTTCTACTGTAAAAAGATAAAGAAAGTTCTGGGTTTCGAAGATGGTAAATTCCCAAACATTTAGGACACTTACATATAGAGATTCAGATTTAAAAAAAGAGTAGCATTTTTAATCTGTGGATACTTGATGGGAGAAAACATGTTTCTTACAAATCGTTCAGCTTTACTCAATATAGAGGCTTCAGATAGTTCTATCACGATAAATGAAGAAGTTAATAGCAATCAAAAATTTACCTGGCATATTCGCTAAACCAAGAAAAACTCATGCAGATGCTCTCTTTTCAGTTCCTCCTCATCTTTGTTAATTGTGGCATTCAATGCATATAAGGATTCCAAGATTTAAAGAAGCCAATTCTGGTCCAGGAGCACCACAATCAACACATTTATCATTTGCAGGTATCATTTTTAATGCTTCAACTGATGAGCGTATGATAGGTCTACCAGTACCTCCCAATGTACTCCTCCATTGCTCTTTGATCATAATCACTAGGATTTTCCATAGAACTACTTTAGCTAGTGGGACTACCAGAGAAATGCTGGAAGAAAAAAAAAATCATATTATCAGATAAAAACAAAAAGAATGAAAGGAAAACTTACATACTTATTTTGTCGTTTACCCGTTCAGGTGTTTGAAACTTAGCAACCAACTAATAACTCCTGTTATTTTTTCTATCCAGTCCATTTGCTCCGTTACTCTCTTGTTTTCGATAGTAATACAACATTCCGCTGCTGTCTGGTTGTGTGACATAACCATTTGAAAACTCATTGAACAATATCCATTTCCCTTTCCGTAATCTTGTATCTATTTCCCTTTTTGTGAATAAGTCAGACCTGTAACAGAATTGCATACCTGAAAACCTCTCAAAACATATAAACATTATTGAACGATGCCATAAGCATACAATGAAATTAGCAACATATCACTGAAGTAAGATTTCATGTATGCTACATAAGTGGAGTATAATAATAGATGCACAAATAAATGGATCCAACAGCCGAAAATTTAAAGGATAACAAAATAAATTTATCATACATACAACGAAAAACATACAATCTAAAATCAAGTTAGCACTAATGATTGAGAAACTAAATTGCATCATGTTTTTCTTTGAGCCGAGGATCAACTGGAAACAGTCTCTCTCTAGCTCCAAGGCTCGGGTAAGGTCTGAGTACACCCTAAATTGCCTCATGTTTATCTACTAATAGCAACCTTATTTCCAACATAATTAATAATACAAGAAAAAACAATGGCTTCCAAAACATGTGTGATTACAATGATGCTACCACACAACTCTACCAGAATAATAATATATCTTCTAGCTATGACATTAGACTGAAAAAATTCCTGATTAGACAACAAGCACATATAAAACTATGGGATTATAAACAAAAAAAGTTGAAGTACTCTGGAGATAAGGATGACATAATCAGAAAATTCTATTCGGATATATTCAATAACAAAATGTCCAAATCCAAGGAAGTGGCAACATCAAAGAGATGAAGAGAGCTCAAATCAAACTATGAAACACAAAGGCAGAGCAATCACTGAAGAGAAATCACAGATATTAAACACAGAACATAGGAAGCGTATTTCTTCAGATAAACCGACTGCAAGAGAGAACTCGAAGAAAAAAGGTTGATCACAGGGGTGCCAAAGTTACAACCCTTGGAAAGATAAAACCGCTGAATTAGATTTAAAAAGCCACATAGAGAGACAGAAATACGATGCAGCAGAGGAAGATGATGTAGCACAGCAAACCCTGATGAAACTACATGAGAACTTTGAGAAATATCTCTAAATCACTGCTTATTGCACATAGTTATATCACAAGCAGGCTGCTGCTCAGCCAATTTGACAATAATCGTATAACCGTGGAAAAGCCAGCGCAATTTTAGAATAGAACAAGGTAGGAAAATAGAAATTCGCCCTTAGCAAGAAGCAGACATATCGTCTAAGAGCAGTATGCTTCTAGCCTCTTATACCAAGTAGATGTTTCAATCACATGTTAGAATGATAAAAATATACAAAGGAATAAGGGAAGTCCTGATCCGACAGTTGAGTGGGCTATAAATCACATGAACATCGGGCAAGTTCTTGTTTTGTTCTTTATAAATTTGAACTTGATTTACAAATAAAGTCGGTATTGCCCTTAGCTGAGTTATAACTGGCTAAAAACAGCCATGTTGAAACAAGCCGTTTCTAATATATAGAAATGAGAGCTTTTACCATAAAAACATAAATAGAGTTCAGCGATTCGAAGATGGTAGATCCCCACACACTTAGGACACTTACATATTGAGTTCAGATTAAAAAAAGTAGAATTTTTTGTCAGTTGTTACTTGATGGAAGAAAACATGTTTCTTACAAATAGATCAGCTTTACTCAATATAGAGGCTTCAGATAGTTCTATCACGATAAATGAAACAGTTAACAGCAATCAAAAGTTTACCTGGCGCATTCGCTAAACCAAGAAAAACTCATTTGGATGCTCTCACTTCAGTTCCTCCGTCTCAGCTTTGTTATTTGTGACATTCAATGCATACAAGAGTTTCAAGATAAAGAAGCCCATTCTGGTCCAGGAGCACCACAATCAACGCATTTATCACTTGCATGTATCAATTTTAGTGCTTCAACTGATTAGTGTACGAAAGATCTACCAGTAAGATCCCCTCAGATGTGTACTCTTTCGTTGCTCTTTGATCATGATCATTTGGATTTTCTATAGATAGAACTACTTTAGCTTATGGAAATACCAGAGAAATGCTGAACAAGATCAGTGCACCGTGAAACTGAGAAGAAACCTTATCCAGGTGATAGATGCTCTGTTTCCCTCCTGTTCCATCGCCGAAAAAGAGATCTTGTACCGCTATGAAGATAGTCATTTAAGTTGTAGCCCACAGACCTCATTCTTTCCAAAAGACCAACAGCATGCTGTGCTTTATCTTGAGAACGGAGAAGGGACTGAAGCAATCTGTTGCAAATTCGTGGCATCAAGCGGACACCTCTCTCCAAGGTATATAGGAAAACCTCGACTGCCTGATCCAAGTTTCCTTCCTCACAAAGACTATGAATCAACATGACACAACTTGGTGCTGAAATCATGACATTAAACTCCTCAAGTAAGGAAAAAATCTTCAAAGCGTCGCGTGGCTTGCGTTCCTGACACATCCCAATCAACCAAATGTTGTAAGGTGATGAATCAAAGTCTTCCAGTTTTAGGTCCATCTCAAGTAATCCTCTAACAACTTTTTCCAGTTCACCTTTCTCTAAGTGTTTCTCAATTAACCCTATTACTTCGTCATCTCGAACAGCTTGGTTTCTCAAATACTTCAACCAAAGGCTAAACGCAATAGATATCTGTCCCCTCCTACAAGACCAAGTCATAAGGGACTTGTAAACCTCTGCACTCGGCATGCAGCCATTCTTGCTCATTTGATCAAGGAGTTTAAAAGCTTCCTCTTCCCTGTCAACCCGTTGTAGACCGTCAATAAGTGTCCCGTAAGTAATCGAATCAGGTAAATGCCCCTTGACTTGAAGCTCTTGAAAAAGCTTAAAAGCACCATTAATTTTTCCTGATTTGCATAATCCATTGATCAAAATATTATATGTAACTAAATTTGGTACAACTCCACAATCAGCCAACTGCATAAGAAGCTTGTAAGCTTTAAGAATCTTACCTGATTCACATAATTTCTCAACCATTTTTTGAAGGCTTACATTGTCAAGGACTCGATCAGCACCTTGAGAGAGACGAAGAAACAGTGAAGGATTTTTACCTATCTCCATTTTGTAAAACATTAGGTGAGCCTCCTCAAGCTCACCAGCCTTACAAAGTCCATCAATGAGAGTATTGAAAGTTACAACGGAAGGAAAGCATCCTAGATTCTCCATCTCATTGAAAATATTCCTAGCCTCCTCTACGAGGCCGTTTCTGCACATACCACAAATAAGAATGGAGTACGTACAGGTATCTGGAAAGCATTCATTTTCTGATATTTCTAGTTGAAGTGACTGAGCTTGGTCTAATAGGTCCATATCACAAAATCCTTTGATTAGAGTATTATAACACTGAGTGTCCGGTTGCACACCTCTCCCTGTCATATCTCTTAACAAATTCAACGCCTCTTTCACTCTACCTGCTCCAGATAAACCCCGAATCATAGTTGTGTACAATACAACATCGGGAACGACATCAGTCTCCAACAATTTTTTAAAGACAGATTGAGCTTCATCAATTCTCTTAGTTCTAACAAAACCATCAACCAGACATGTAAATCCCTTTATATCTGCTACATAACCTTCACTTTCAAAAGACCTCAGAAGTGTATATGCTTCATCAACCCTACCTAGTTTACAAAATCCATTAAGCAAGGCATTGTAAGCAACAAAATCCGGCTTACATCCCCTACTCTTCATCACATTAAGCAGCCTATGTGCATCGTCAGTCCTCTTAGCCTGACATAACCCTGATAAAATAACTGTATACGTAATCTTATTAGGCAATACACCCCTTTCACTCATTTCATCAAACAGTTTGAGAGCATCCTGAGTCTTCCCACTCTTACACAACCCATCAATCAAAATGCTAAAAGTGGAACAATTAGGATTCGAATTTAACTTCAACATCACATTATACACAGCTAAGGCTAACAAAATCGCATCTTTTTGAACCGTAATATGAAGAATCATATTGTAAGTAAATAAATTAGGCTTACAATCAAAATCATTCATTCTCCCAAAAGCCTCAACCGCCTTTTCCGCCTTATTTACCTTCCAATAACCCCAAATCAAAGTTCCAAAAGCGCGAGAAGTAATATCTATACCCGACAACTTGAGTTTATCCAGAACACTCCAGTACAAATCGAAACCACCATCTCTTAAAAGCATATCCTCGATCATATTCTCTGAAACCCAGCTGATAAATCGATTCCGTTTAGCAGCCCAGATGAAAAATCGAAAACTCAGCTCACGATTCTCTCGTTTTTGTTCAAGAATAAAAGATACAACATTAGGACACATGAAATCAACTAGATCGTCGAGTGCTGGTTCAATTGGATCTTCTTTTTCGATGATGTTGAGGACTTCATTGGATATCCCCATTCCCCGAGAGGAGGGAATGTATGTTTTTGAAGAAAATGAACGGAAGATTGGAGAATGGAGGAGTTTCATGGCGTGGAAAAGAGAATGTAATGAGCTGATTTTTCGGTGTGAGTATTTTCAGTGAGTGAGTGGAGGAGGAATCAGCATTGGGTTATGGGGAAGGAGAAGATTGGTTCACTGTTTGTTCTCAAGTTTTACGAGGACGACGACGGCAGTAACCTGGCGCGGCATTTGGTAATTAGGATTCTAAAGGCTATTGAGTCAAAATAGCAAACGTGCCCCTCACTTTTATAAAATTGAATTTTAACCCGCTCTCTAATTTGGTTTTGGAAATGCAAAGGTAAACTTTGTTACATTATAGAGATTCACTCTCAATTTACTATAGTTTACTTAAAAAGTCATTGATTATTGATATTTCACATAACAAGTTACCCAGCCAATTTTTCTAAAGGGTATTTTAATTTATTAGCTAAATTTATTCTTGATTATATTTTAGGATTAAATATATTTTTATTTAATAAGGTATTCAAGAATTGAATACTCCTTGTTTGGAACAAATTTTCAATTCAATTTCTATTGTCCAATTTCAGTCAAAATTGTCTGATTTTCTCCTAAAACTTGATCCGATCCATGAACCAAAAACCCAAATCATATTCCAACGGTCTTCTTCCTTCAACTGGACATTAAAATTTGACTCAAAAATCATCAATTCTCTACCAAATTGTCTCAGCTTTGATGTATGAGAACTCCAAGATGTTCCCAATCTTTTGAAATAACTCTCTCGGGGAAGTTCGTTTGCGAAATTTCAAAATTTTAAAAAATTAAAATCTAAACATCGAAGCTTTAATGGAGCTTCAATGGCTGTCAATGGTGGATTCGGTTCCGCCATCAAGCTTAGATGAAAGACATCAGTATCTTCAATCACAAACGATCTCTAAATCGACGATAAAATGATTCGATTAACATTGTATTGCCGTTTGGATCAATCCACGGTGGCAATCTCAGATCTCCTCATTGGTAGTCATTGAAGTTTTACCAATGATGGTCTCAATTAATGGGTGAAGAAAGATTCCATTCTTCTTTTTTTTTTCCTTCAATTTTTAAACTCTTCGTTCACCTTCTAATTAGACCCATGTTTTTTTTTTGTCCATTCTTCACCTTTAAACTCTCTTAGTAAAGTTTCCCACTTTTCAGATTATACTCGACAATTCCTTGATGGATTGTAGCTGAATTCTCAGCACGTTGTTGGGTTTCTTTAGCTGAATTTAAACTTGGGTTTTACTTCAATAATTAGCTTAAAATTTTTTCAGAATTTGCCATGGATAAAACTCTATGGATTCACTCTCAGTAGTTATGTTTCCTTAAATCCTAACCTTTCTTTCTTTTGATTTTAATTAAAAGTCTTTTAAAAGAATGCAAATTCAAAAATTCTTTGTGAAAATGGGAAGTGCTAAAACAGGCGATTCAACTCAGATCGTTTTAGGTTTTAGGAGAAAATCCAATAATTTTAACTGAAGTTGAACATATAAATTGAATTGGAATTTCATCCAAATCAGGGATATTCTCAAATATTTTGTTAACAATGAGAATATATTTAACCTTAAAATAAAATATAATCAGATATAAACTTAATTAATAAATTAAAGTAAAGAGCCTTTATCCTTATAAAGTTGGAAGCTTTTCTTCTGAGAAAGAAAACTAGGAGAGCTTATATGGAGGACGAAATAAAATCTAGGGGCGTATATGCACTTTTACATAGCTAAGAGGTCCGTAAGTGGTTTTGAACAGTCCTGGGGTCCAAACAGAGTTGACTTCTTCCCAAGGCGACTACTATTCCCACTTTCCCACCCGCAGTGGTACTCCCACCCTTCATCGTTACAGTTAAAATTTTGGGCCCAGAATTTTATTTATATGCCTTGTAAATATTTTATCAAAATTATTGTGATTAAAATACTTTTTTACATAGTTTTCAAGTATATAAATTCCGTTTCAGAAAATTTTAAGCTTCTATATCCGAATTTACGGTTAAAGTTTTGAAGTTTGAATTTCAGAATTTCAACCTTCCCACATATATCACAAAGACAACAATGGATGAAGCTCTTTCTCTGATAATACGAGGCAGGTTTGCTAACTTAACGATGATCTCTTATATCTGCATTCATCAATTTAGAGCTTCCATATATGGATATATATTTGTTTTTTTCGCTAGAAAGTGATAAAGCTTCAATGGAACCGATACTAATTGATAATAATGATCCATCTAGAATATGTTCCATGCGCTAAACATATGAAATAGTTTTTTTTTCTCAGCACATTTTACCTTGTTGAAGCTGAATTTGTTCTTCTAGCTAAGCACATATAAAAGAATGCGCATAGATTTTGCATCTTTTTAGTTGATTCATATTTTGCTCAATTAGGGTGGTTATGTGGTATTAAGTCTTGAACATTCGGTACTTGTATGTTCTTTCAGTCTGCAATTTGAAATGAGTGCTTCGCTTAGCTAGCTGCTTGACATCATATAAGGTTCACAATTTACTTCAATTTGGTTTATTTTGAATTTTACCTTTTATATCGTCTCTTATGAACTTAGCCTTCTGTTTATTTAATGTCTATTAGGCCCATTCAGAAGAAACATTACAATGCAAATATCGGAGAACACACCAAGCTAAGGCACTTGAAAGTAATGGGAGAGATGCACATATGTATTCCTTGCCACCATATGTACCAGCCTCTTTAAGAGCAGCAGCAGGACCTCCAAACTCCACCTGATCCACAAGGTCATTTTGCTGAGTTTGTGGTTTCTCATTTAAATGCACATGTATGCTATGTGGGATGTGTTTCTGATTGATCTGATTCCGAACCATACGGAGTGATACCTGCTCAATGAGTTTTTCGCTTGATTTGTTAAGAGGTACAAGTGAATTGAATGAGTGATCAGTCCTACGCTAACTAACTGATATCTTAGACTTAGCATTATTTAGTTGCTTGTCCATGCCCCATCCATTTGTACATAGTTTATATAGTCGTACCAATTTGACTTTAATTTTGTAAATTCCATCCCTTTCCTCGAGTACCTGTTGTCATATAATGTTTATTTCACATCTTACTAAATCTGATATTGGATGGATCAATTCTAACAAACTCTTCAACAAATTAGCTGACAATGAAATGATCTTTTCCTCACCTTGTATTTTCCCATTGCACTGCCTTCACTCCAAACTGCAACTGTTTCCACGTGTGTCATTCTCTTCCTTGGTAACAAATCTCCCACATACTCATTGTCTCGAGTTTCACCATTTTGGGCCAATTTTCACCGTACGCTAGGCATTTTTTAGCATGCTATTCATAATCAGCTTATGATGATACTTCGAGGAAGTCTCTGAAAATTTCTTTCTCATGGAGGTTTTCATCAGTGTCATATGGGCTAGAAACAGAATCAGAAACTTTGCAATTCGGCTTGGTATGTTAATGTTTTTACATTTGTATGCAGTCATTACAAGATGGATATCCCAGCTTAAGTAATCTAGGCTTATAACCAGACTCCCTTTGCTTTCAGTTTACTGCTTAAACTTCTTTTATTTGTCTATCCCCGAAAAATGATCTTACTCATCTTTTCACAGTTGTGTTAATATGCATTTTTCTTGTATTGCATATTCTCTTTAATTTGTTCTCTGCTTGTTAACATGTTCGAATATCTCCATAGAAATTTGAATCCATGAAACCACAATTGTGCTATCGTTGCTCATTACTTTAATGTTGTCCATCATCATGTAACTCAAGCTCTGCCCAGAACATCTGTTCTTCATTCTTCCTTAGCTTAGGGTGTTTGCTCTTGTAATAATGAAAAAGGAAGCTTTCCCTGGTTCCAGAAGCATGTTGAAGAGTGTAAATTAGGCACCAAAGAAAAATTTACTATGCCTGTTTACTATAGCTCTTGGAGAAGATCTTTGAGGTTCTCCGTTACTAAGAAGGGAGCTTTGTGAGGCCTGATGCCCATGCATAACTGAACTTTCATTGTTTGCCTATTAATTGTGCAAAAACAATCTACTTCGTTGCTAATAGTTACAGCTAAGACATGGGAGTGGCCCAACTGCTTATAGTTAACGAACGGCTGTGAGTTCAAGAATATTCTTGTCTAATCACTTTTCTTACTCTGATCAGATAACCACCGGCTATAAAATAATGACTACAACACAATGCAGAATAAATATACCAGCGATTTTGGCTTTTAATGGAAGAAGGCGACAGGTATAGTGAAAAACTTTAATGCTTTATCTGCAGAAATATATGTTGCAACTTGATTTTATAATCTGGCATTGTAGGTGTACCTTTTCTATCTTTTGAGAGAGGTGCGACTCTCAATGAGAATTTTAGCTACTAGTGGATGCTATATAGATTTGACCTTTTTCATGTGCTATTTTTCCTTAAGAGGTGAACTGCTTAATGTGGAGTTTGCTCATAAATAGTCTTGCAACGTGAGGAAAACAGACTTTTTACTACACATTGGTGAAGTCTGTCAAAGCAAAGTTTCCTTTGTTAGAGTAATGATCATAAAGCTGTACCTTTAAGTCTAATTTCGGAGTAAAAAGATGCCTGATTTGGCTAGTTACGTCGTCACTCATATTAACATTAGCTTCATCATTTTTGGCTGTGGTCGAGGTGTATTCCAACTTCCAACCCTAGCTAACATGAAATCATACTATTTTCATTTGATTAGTGATGCCATGCTTTGATAGGAAGAGATGATAAAACAGAGATAAATTGGCAACTTTAGGCTCTAGTTTTCTCCTTCACTTAATTGGAGCAAACTTTTTCCAGTAAAATGTGAAAGCAATGAACATTAGGGATTACATGTCTCAAGCCACGATTCTCTGACGTGGGAAAAGCAATTCAGTTTCCACATTGGGTGCATTCCAATTGACTATTATCTCCTGTAATCTCTTTTCGTTTTCTATTTCCATTATAACTGGGGCAGGAGGGTTCTATTTTGGCAGGAATGTTATATTTCCTCTAATTTTTACTAGTACATATTCCTTTAATTGCTTAGGATATGTGTATTAATCCTAGCTAAATGATCAAAGTAACACGAGTTACAGCAACTACAGTTTTACGTTTTCTTTTTACCATAGTAAACGACTGAGTTTGTTTGTACACTTTGTATTCCAATTTGATTTCTATGATCAGATAACCACTCATAATCTTATGCTAAAAAGGTATTCCTAAGATATTTGATCAACGATATCGGCTATGGAAGAGGCAAAAGGTATGGTGAATTTCTTTAGTTATGCATCATCTCCGGCCAGCAGTGGAGCTACTTTTGGTATCACTCTTCGCTGAATTTTATGTTTTTTTTTTTTTTTAATCTCCTTACTAAATTTCTGTCTCCGCTACTGACATCCTAGTGGCTAGCAATATATATAAAAACTTGAACTTAATGCACACTGATCTACAATATATGTAGCTTTTCTCTATCTTGTTTTTCTTGATTTGTTTATTTTGTTATTTGATACAGTTCATGAATGCTTGGAGCCCGTTTGGATAGGCTGAAAAAAAATGACTTTTAAATTTTATTTTTTTAAAAGTGCTGAAACTGAAAAAAAAAATTGTTGATGTGTTTGGTAAACAATTGCTATTAAGCATTTTTTTTTTGTCAAAATGTCTGAAATATCCTTAAAGTTGTTAATAATATGTAGAGTTGATTATTAGTATTAATTTTTATTTCTAAAATGATTTAAATTAAAATTAATATAGATTTTTAATTTAGTTTCAATATATATATATATATTCATGAATGACTATTAAATTTGTGCGCCAAAAAACTTTTTTTCTTGGTTAAAAGAGTTTAAATTATCAAGCAAAATATATATTACTAATCGTTATAATTACATTAATAAATAAATAGTTTGTCACAAATGATACTATTTGTTTGATACTAATCAAGCCAAGGATACACTTATTTCGGGTTATTTTTTAGAGGAAAAAAAATGTGTTGTGTAATAAAAGCGAACTAGGCTATAAGGATAAATTTGAAATAATGGACAATTATAAAGGATAGAATTGTCATTTGCTTGATCAACTATAATGACTTATAAGCCTACCAAAAAAAAATAAGGGAATGATAGCTTGTGGCTTTTGACTTTTAAAAAGTCAAAATTGACTTTTTTTAAGCAATTTAAAAAATTACCAAACAAGAAAATAAATTTATTCAAACACCCTCTTTCTTCAGAGTTGAGAAAAAGTTTCAACTCCCAATAGGAATTTCAGCCAGTGGCTGAAGCAATTTTGCCTTGTAATTAAACAATAGCGCTTTGGTGTTATATTTTTAAATTAAATTCTGATATCTGGATAAAAAGGTTCCTTGTTTGAATTGTTATCACTAATAATATTACCACTAAAGTGTTTCGTCAAGACGTCAACTAGGCAATCATAGCTAACACGAAATCGTTCTATCTCCAATTAATTAGTCCGATGCCATATTTTGAAAGGAATTGAAGTATTTTAAAAAATATAGTCCGGTGCATTAAAATTTTACTTAGCCTTCTCTTGTATATATGAAAAAAACTTGTTTCCAAGATTTGAACCTGTGATCTTCTGATCACATGACAACAGCTTTATCAGTTACTTCATTTCTTCTCTTCAACTGGAGGACAACAGCTTTATCAGTTACTTCATTTCTTCTCTTCAACTGGAGGCAATTTTTTTATGGCTAGTTTCACACTCTTTTTTTTTTTTTTTTTTGTAAAATAGCTTCTAGTCACCTTGCCTTTTCGTAGTACCGTACTACTAGTGTACGCAAATGGGAGAACAGGTGATTAGAACTCCTTTGAATGCTTATTAAACGCATTCGAACCTTGAAAACTGGACATGGGAGTCACATCCTCAAGCCATTGCATCCAACCATATGTTTGTTCTCTAGGTGCTTTTTAATAAATTATACCATTTATTCTGTGTTTCTTATATAATTATACCTAATCTACGTCGAATTCAGTGGGTGCCGAAGCACCCCAAAATAACACATGGGTTTGCCCCTGAATACAATAATACAATAGCTACTCTTATTAGACTGACTTGATTTAATTTCAGTTATGTCATCCACCCCCTTGTTTATTATCCTTTATCTTGAGTCGGGGTCTATCGGAAACACTCTCTCTACTTCTTCGGAGGTAGCGGTATGAACTGCGTACATTTTACCCTCCCCAAACCCCACGCTGTGGGATTTGTTGTTGTTGTATTCTCGAGCTAAAAATATCTTCCAATATGTGTTCTTTTGTTTTAAATGATTCAATTTCTTTCTGAAAGGGATTGATCAACTTCTTCCATTAAACTTAAATCTTGTCAAGGAACTCGTAATCCGATATTATATATCACACAAGGTCTTTTAATTTAGTCGTCTTGCAGGTTTAGGATTTGAAGAGCGCAAATCATGTTAATTTGTAGTGTAAATTTAGTTAATTCATTGCTCAAGTTAAGGGCATAATCTAACCAAAAGGAACTAAGACGACTATTCACACCCACACAGTTGGATTATAAAAAGTTTGTGGTGAAAATCACATTAATCCTCCGTAAATTACAATGAAAATTTTTTTTGTTACAGCCAAGAATGATTATTCAGACATTCGATCTTTTTCTAATTGTCATCATGACATCTATTGGCATTAGTTGCCTTGTGATTTAATATTTGGATAAAAAGGTTCCTGGTTTGAATTGTTATCACTAATAGTATTGCCATTAAAATGTTTCATCAAGACGTCAACCAGGCAATCATAGCTAACACGAATCTCCACTTAATTAAGGATGCCATATTTCGAAAGGAATTGAAGTAATTAAAAAGAAAGAAATCAACCTCGTGTATTAAAACTCCCGCTATGCGCAGAGTTCGGGGAAAGGGCTTCACTATAAGGGTATATTATACGCAACCTTACCTTGCTGCAAGAGGTTATTTTCAAGGGTTGAACCTGTGACCTCTAGATCACATGACAGTAACTTTATCGGTTATTTGAAGACTCCTCTTCAGTTGAAGTAATAAACGGAGGCCATTTTTTAAATGGCTAGTTTCACACTCATTTTTAAGTAAATTATAGCTTCTAGTCATGCCTTGCATTTTCGTAGCACGCAAATGGGAGAAAAGGTGATTAGGGACTCCTTCAAATGCTTATCAAACACACTCTCTTAACCAATACCAATTATTTAAGCAATAGCTACTCATATTAGTTTGACTTGATTTAATTTCTTTATTCTCGAGCTAAAAATATCTTTCAATTTGAGTTCTTTTGTATTAAATGGTGTTAGACGAAATAAATATTTGGGTAGAAATAAACATTTGGACAGCAACAAATAAGATCATGGGCCAACTTAGAATTAGAATAGAAGGTTCCTTATTTTTTAGCTTAGAAGAGAAGTTTCTTTTATTTTAGTATATTTAGTCTTTGTTTATCTTAGAGGAGAAGATTCTTTAGCTTGTATAAATAAAGATGATTAGCAAGGAATATACAGATAGAGAAAATTTCCATATACCGTGTCTTGTTTCCTAACATGGTATCAGAGAGGTAGGTCCTTGCATACAAATCATTTTCTCGATTATCAATTTCCTTCATCTGACCTATCTCTACAATGGCGGATGGAGTCACTACTTCTTCAGCATCTTCTGGTTCTACCACCAGACCTCTACTAACTATGGATCGCGCTCATGTTTATTATCTTTACTCTGTGGATTCACCTGGAATGCGCTTGGTTAATGCTCCATTTGATGGAAAAGGTTATCAAGCATGGAAGAGATCAGTACTTATAGCACTGTCAGCTAAGAACAAGCTTGGTTTTATCACTGGTGTTGATACTTCACCAGTTTCTCAGCTTCTCAATCTCCAGATCTGCAATTTTGAAACAGATGCAATGATATGATAATTTCTTGGCTTCTCAACTCTCTGTCCAAGGATATAGCTGACAGTGTTATCTACTTTAGGACTGCCAAAGATTTATCGCTCAGCCTAGAGCACAGATTTGGGCAGTCTAATGGAGCTAAGTTGTTTCACCTGATGAAGAAGGAACTAAACAAATTAGTTCAAGGTAACAATGATATTGTAGGGTACTTTACTAAGCTCAAAAGGCTATGAGATGAACTTGAATCCCTACATTCTAGAATAAAATACAGTTGTGTATGCACTTGTGAAGGAAAATTGAAACTAGAGAAGTCTCTAGAAGATGAAAAGCTTATACAATTCTTAATGGGTATGAATGATTTCCATGCTTAGGCAAGAGGAAGTATTTTAATGGTGAATCCTCTACCTAATATAAATTTGCTTATTTATTAGTTTTACAAGATGAGAATCAAAGAGAGACTTATATGAGTCCATTGGTGCCAACTGACTCTTCCTCTTTTATGGTAAGCAACACAAATCAATATAAGTTTGCTAGGAAAGTTTAGAAATCTCCAAATCCTATGTCAAATTATCCAAGAATTAACAACTTTACACAACAACCAAAATTCACAAAGACAAACCAGTAGGGCCAAAAGTTTAAGGTTAAGAAAAAATATAATCCTAATGTGTCTTGTGATTATTGTGGTAAGACAGGTCATGTAGATGATGATTGCTTTAGGTTACATAATTTTCCTGAAGATTTTCAGTTCACCAACAAAGAAAATCAACCACAAGTCAGGGGAAACAATGTGACAACGATGGAAGAAAGTGAGAATGAAAACACATTGACATAGACCTCATTAATCAACACATGACCAAGGAATAATTTAAGTACTTCATTCAGCTGGCAAAACAAAAATCCATTGAAGGAATAAGCATGAACAATCAGCTGAAAGTAATATCAATACAATGGCTGGTATTATTCTCAAATACTCAGGGTCTTGTTTTTCAGTTCTTAATACTAGTACCTGGATAATAGATTCTGGTATTTCAGAGCACATGTGTTTCAATTCTAACTCCTTTATTTCCATGACTTCTCTTAAGACTCCTATTTATATCAGTTTGCCTAATTCTCAATCAATCCTTGTCACTCGCATAGGTAGTGTTCAAATTCCTTATGATTTCACACTACAATGTTCTCTATGTTCCAAGTTTCAAGTATAACCTGCTCTCTGTTCATAAATTCAGTGTTCAATACAAAAGCACTTTGTCCTTTAAATCAGACGCTTGTCTATTACAGAGCCCTTTAATGAAGAGGCCACAAGATTTTGGTGAAGTAAAAGAAGGTCTCTACATCCTCCAATTCATCCCTAAGAAGTCTAGTGCTATCCAAGATGCTCACAAAGTTTCCCAGACACTTTCTAATTTTAGTAGTTCTATGTTTAGTCCTGCTTCTGCTTCTTATCCTATGTGTTTCAATGCTATTTCTGATGTAAGGCTATGGCATGTAAAACTTGGAAATTTGCCTTATTCATCAATGAAAAATGTCAATTTTCTCAATATTTCTTCTAATTGTGATTGTCATTGTGAAATTTGTCCCTCAGACAAGCTAGGCTATCTTTTCCTATCAGTCATATCAGTTCCAAACGCATCATTGACTTGATTCACATAGATACACGAGGGCCTTATAAATCAACTACTTATAATAATTACAAGTATTTCTTGACTATAGTGGATGATTATAGTAGAGGGACTTGGACATACTTGTTAAACACCAAAGGCAATGCATTCTTAATCATTCAATGTTTCCTACATATGATTGAGAGACAAATTGGAAAGAAGGTGAATATTATTAGATCTGATAATGCCATGAAATTAGGAAAAAGTCTTACTGCTTTTGATTTTTTTAGCTCTCAAGGAATTTTACACCAAACTTCAAGTGTTGCAACCCCACAACAAAATGGAGTTGTTGAAAGAAAACATAGACATTTGCTTGAAACTGCAAGAGCTCTAATGTTTTAGTCCAAGGTTCCTATGATTTATTGGGGTGAGTGCCTTACTGCCACCTACTTAATCAAAAGATTACCTTCTAAGGTTCTTCAAGGTAAAATACCCTATGAATTTTTGTTTGGAAAACCATCATCTTATCAGTTGTTAAAATGTTTTGGTTGTTTGTGCTTTGAAAACACCTTGTCACATGGGAGAGGAAAATTTGATCCTAGAGCCACTAGGCGTGTATTCTTAGGGTATCCCAATGATCAAAGGGTATACAAACTCTTTCACCTATCTTCTAAGAAGTTTTTTATGTCCAGAGATGTCCATTTCTTTGAAGATGTTTTTCCTTTTGCTGAAGATTGTTCACATGTCCCCTCTTCTGTTTTTCCTATTCCTACAGGGGAAGATTATTCTTTCATTCCCTCTCCTTCTAGTGATTCCACTCCACCACCTTCTAATTCTCAAGACCTATCCAGTTCTCCTGTTAGTTCATCGTCTGATTCATCCATACCAATACCTTTCAGTTCTGATTCTATTGCTTTACAACCTTCACCACCTCTTAGGAGATCTCAGAGAACAAATATTGAAAATTTACCTTCTCACTTAAGAGATTACATTTGCAACACTGTTTATCTGAGTGATGTTACTGACTCATGTTTTGCTATTCCTGGTGCCCCTGTTTGTCTGTCTGTCTCTGCCCTATAAGCTTCCAATCGGGTTGTTCTCAAATCTATTCCCTTTATTATTGAACCTAGCATATATTCACAAGCTTGCACTCATCCTAGTTGGGTACAAGCAATAAAGAATAAGATTGATGCCCTATTACTTAATCAAACCTGGGAAGTTGTTCATTTACCACAAAACAGATAAACACTATCTTGCAAATGG
This sequence comes from Capsicum annuum, assembly GCF_002878395.1. Classification (NCBI taxonomy): domain Eukaryota; kingdom Viridiplantae; phylum Streptophyta; class Magnoliopsida; order Solanales; family Solanaceae; genus Capsicum; species Capsicum annuum. Next base: position 138,603,383 of record NC_061112.1, read on the forward strand.
GTGTACAAAGTTAAACAACATGCAGATGGTACACTTGAGAGATTAAACGCTAAATTGGTGATTCTAGGTGATATTCAAAAGGAAGGGGTTGATTTCAATGAAACCTTCTCCCTAGTGGTCAAAATGACCACTATCAGATGTCTTTTGGCAATTGCAGCCAAAAAAGGTGGGATATTTCCCAATTTAATGTGAACAATGCCTTTTTGCAAGAAAATTTACAAGAAGAGGTCTATATGAAGTTTCCACCTAGTCTAGATCCACCTAAGCCTAACATGGTTTGTCACCTCAAGAAGTCTCTCTATGGGTTGAAGCAAGCTTTCAGACAATGGTACCGGCTGGCAGGGGCTTTGAATTTCAAAGGTTATACAGCTTCACTTAATGATTACTCCTTATTCTTTAAATGCTCAAGGGATTCCATTTCAATTGTTGAAGTATACGTTGATGACATCTTACTTACAAGAGATGCTATTGATGAAATAAAAAAACTCAAGGCTTTCCTTCAAACTGAGTTCAAGATTAAAAATCTAGGTCCTTTGCATTATTTTTTAGGAATGGAAGTTTTAAGAGAGGACCAAGAAATTATTCTGAGCCAACGGAAGTATACCTTATACTTGCTTAATGAGTTTGATGTTTCCCATTTTCCTCCAGCCTCCTCTCCGATGGATCCTACAGTGAAATTCCCTGCAAAATCAACCAATCTCATGTCAGATCCCAGTCTTTATAGACATCTCATTAGAAAGATCAATTATTTAACTCATACAAGATCAGATCTATGCTTTGTTGTATTGACCCTTAGTCAGTATATGCAACAGTCTAGTCTTGACCATTACAAAGCAGGCCTGAGAGTGCTCAGTTACTTGAGAACTTGCCCAAATCAAGGGATATTCCTTAATGCTTCTTCATCCTTTTCTCTTCATGCCTACTGCGATGCCAACTGGGCTTCTTGCCGGACTATACGCTGATCGGTTAGTGGGTTTTTCATCAGCTTGGGTGGTTCACCAATTTCTTGAAAGTCGAAGAAGCAATCCTCCGTCTCTCTTTCATCTGCAGAAGCAGAATATCGCTTAATGCGGCGATTGGTTTCTGAATTGACTTGGTTAACAAGATTACTCACTGATCTGGCAATCCCTCCACCAATTCCTATTCCAATTCACTCCGACAGTCAAGTAGCCTTACATATACCTCGAAATTCGATTTTCCATGAGCGAATGAAGCATGTCGAACTTGACTGTCACTTTGTTCGTCAGCAATATCTCTCAGGCTCGATATCTCTTTCTTTTGTTCCGTTCAAGAATCAACTCGCTCACATCTTCACCAAATCTATTGCCGGACCTCCTCACCATCAGAATTTGTGTAAATTGGGTGTCATTTCTTTCCCCTCCAACTTGAGGGGGGTGTTAGACGAAATAAACATTTGGGCAGCGGCAAACAAGACCATGGGCCAACTTAGAATTAGAATAGAAGGTTTCTTATTTTTTAGCTTAGAAGAAAAGTTTCTTTTATTTTAGTATATTTAGTCTTTGTTTAGCTTAGAAGAGAAGATTCTTTAGCTTGTATAAATAAAGATGATTGGTAAGGAATATAAGATAGAGAAAATTTCCATATAGTCTTGTTTCCTGACAAATGGTTCAATTTCTTTTGGAAAGGGATGGATCAACCTTTCCATTAAAATTAAATCTTGTTAAGGAACTCGTAATCCGATATTATATATCACCCAAGGTTTTTAATTTAGTCATCTTGCAGGTTTAGGTTCGGAAGAGCACAAATCATGTTAATTTGTAGGTAAATTTTGTTAATTAATTGCTTAAGGTAAGGTCATAATCAAACCAAAAGGAATTATGGCGACTATTTATACTCACACAGTTAGATTATAAAATGAGCTTTGTCTAAAACTTTAATCTCAAAGCTGAGGCCGCGCAAGCAACGATGACGGCAAAGTGAGACACCACTCAATTTTTCCCATACTATTTACTTAAAGGAGTATTTCTTAATAAAAACATAATAAAATTATTTTCTCTTACCAATGTGGGAGAAGTAGATTTTTCTTTAGTGAGTATACTTTCATTTTAAGTGAGAGCTCATTTTCCCTCCAAGAATTTCCTCCATTTTTCATTCACACATCCTATTGAACCCAACAGTTATTGTCAACTTCCGTATTGTTGTCTCGATGATACAGCGACGGATTAAGGATTTAGAAGTTATGGGTGTTCGGGAAGGTTCGAACACTTATATTAACACTCAAAATTTTAAGATTCCACCTGAAAATCAAAGCACCAAGTTATTTTTTAATTTTATAAGTGCATTTTTTCATCTTATATTATTATTTATACATGTGTATAAAATTATACTTATTCTATATCAAATTTAATAAATATCGAAACACCACATATTTAAACTTAGTTCCACTCCTGAGTTGATATCTGACTGCAAACTTGTCACTTGGACTAAGGAGTATCATATATATAACAAATTAAACACCAATATAGAACAACTAATTTACTACATTTTTTGAAGGACAAGAAGCATAGGAATTAATGTGACTTAGGTATGATAGTAATGGCTGAGCATGGGCGGTGCCTTAGCATTTTAATTTGGATCTACGCAACGTGAAAATCATAGTTTTTGTTTTGTTTTGTTTTTAAGATACGACACACAACTAATCGACTAGCTATGACTTATGAGGAAGTCGAGATATTATATGTCTAATGGAAGCTAATTTTTCGTAATTGAATATTTTCTATAATAATAATAATAATATATAAGAAAAGTTGAAATAAAAAGCAATGAAGAAACTTTGCCTGCGGACAAAAACGATGCTTCCTCCATTTTAATTTGCTTCTTCTACTTTTTATTTTTATTAGTCCGTTGTTAAAAATAATCTTTCCTTTTGATAGCTCATTAATTAATTTCAACTTTTCGTAATGATAATATTCTACATATCCTTAATTTGTAGATTAATTTTTTTTTTTCTTAAACTTGGTGTCAAATTAAAATAGGAACCAACGAGTATTCCTATTGATGATGGTTATAACTGAATTTTCGTTATTGAGCCAAATAAATTTGCGTTATTGTTAAATATACTTCAAAACTAAGGCATATGAGTAATACTGTAACAGCTTATATCAGATAGATACTGCTATAAATGGCTGATTTTACTAACTGAGCAGTATACCTTTTTACCTTTTTTTTTTTAAAAAAAAAAAGAAAAATCTTTTTGCATGTTTATCTCATCAGATAACCACTTAACGGTACATGGATAAAAAACCGCTAAAGATGCAGATCAGCAATATTGCAACTTTGATGACTTTATGAACTGGCATTAATTAGCTTTTCTATCTTATTTTTCTTGATCTATTAATTCATGTCATCTTTAGCTGAGTACGTAAAGATCGAATTGGGAATGCTGACTAGTCTCCAATGGGATTTCTTCTAGTATTATATTTAGGGGACACTTTCTCGTGGTTTTTTAACCCTTAATGGGAATTTTATAATACCGTTTTAGTAGAACAAAATTTTTACTTTTTATCCACATGGTAGTGGAGTATTTCAAAGCAAATTTAATTTTTACTTATTTCAAGTAAATTTTCTCATATCATCCTTTGAATTTATAATAAATTTAGTATTTTGAAACATATACTTCCTCCGTCCCGTTCTACTTAACTTGGTAAATTGATTAAAAAAAAAATTAATAACATCGTTAGTTTACCATATTACCCCTAGTAAATGATTTTCATATTTTAATTTGAAGAAAAAGTAATTAACGCAAGGGTAAAACATAAAAAAAAAAAATTTTTTTATCTCTTCTTGTAAAAAACGATAAGTAAAATGAGAAATCAAATTAGGAAATTTGGAACAAGTAAAATGGGACGGAAGGAGTATTACGAAATGACTATATTAATTGATAATATAAATTAAGAATTACATGATAAATTATCTCTTGATTATTAAAGCGAACAAATAATAGTGTGGCATATACTAATTTTAATAAGTAAAATGGATAAATAAAAATGGAGGGAGGAAGTGATAAAATTTGTAATGGTGGTTGTTTTGAAGTTGAATAATTGGATAAGAAGGGTGATTGGTTTGAATGATTACTATTTTGGTGCTAATTTCCAGTGTTTCGGCTATGAATGATTCTGATAGATTTAGTTCATATTCTGGTGTGGATGCATAATATATATATATATATATATGTTTCATTATCAAGGCAACCCAAACTAACACGAAATCATACTAATTCTAATTCATTAATGATGTTTGAAAGGCATTTATCATAAATGGAGGCATGATTCATTATGCCTGGTTTCACACTTAATTTTAGAAGCTTATTACTCTCTTATTCCTTATATTGGGTGCTTAAAAAATTAAAAAATTAAGAAAAATTAAAAAATTATCCCAATGAGGTTTAAATTCAGGACCTCCTTTAGTAAAGGACCTTAACACCAACCTAAATATCAATGTACTCACCCAACTTTTTGTTATAATGGGTGCTTTTATATATTTTTTACTTATTTTCCTATATTTTTTTATGTAACTATATCTATTCCGCATTGAGTTCAGTGGGTGCCGAAACACCCAAAAATCCTACATAGGTCCGCCCCTGTTGATACTATACTTGAGAAAAGAATTATTTTACTAAATTAACCTTATTAGATATGTTTTGAAAATATAAATTTGTGTATTATAAATTTTATGTAGTCATTTAATGGTACAGGAGATATTGGAAGAGCGTGGACAATATAACATGGGGGCTCAACACTGATGAACAAAGATTTGGGATGGACCTGACTCTAATATCATGATAAAGAATGGATCTTGAGCCTAACTCAACCCCAAAAGTTAACTCATGAGGGCAGGATTGCTCAGGTCTATATAAGGAAATTAATTACTCATTCCTTTTCTGATGTGAGACACTCAACAATATGATAAACTTCATTTAATTTCATAAATTGAAAAAATAAATTGGAATAGCAAAAGAGCCAAGTAAAATAAAATAGAGGAGAAACTAAATTAAATTTTCTTTAAAAAATCAAAATTTGATCTATTAGTACGTTGGGTATTTATTTAAGATAACAGTTGTATCCAAAGAAAAATAATGTTTTTTTTCTTTATTTGCTAAAACAAGTGAAAAAGATATTTTTAATATAAAAATCAAATAAAATAAAATGCCCAATCCATTCTTCACCTTTCACTTTTCAGATTCAGAATAAGTGATGTTAATCCTCACAGGCACAGTCACTCCAATCTTAACTTTGTCTTATAATTAATTAGGGTTCTCACTATGTTGATAATCGAAGAGGAAAATGTTCCTGCAAGGCGGTGTAATTTTATATATGGATTGTTTTATTATGAAATTCAGAACGATCGATATTTCCAATGTTAATCGTCCTGAACACATCTCTGCCAACGAAAAAAGGTATTTCAGCTTCCACATGGGCTGCAATACTCTTGCATTCATTTCTATTTTAGTACTTTTCTTTTTCCCTATATATGTCCATGAAACCATGACTCCATCTAACAGCTTGTTTGGATGATGGTTTGCCATGATTTAATAATGTATGATATAATATGGTATGATATAGTACAATGCATTATGGTATAATATCATGTTTGAATTGACTATGTGATTCACTATGGTTTAATTATAATTTTTTTGTTTGATTTGATGGTATGCTATTGTATAATAACAGGTAAGTTTACTAAAATATCCTTATTTGATTATTGCTAAAATTGACTATTCTCTTCTTGTTCTTGTAAACTTCACCATCGGTACCCTTCCAAGTTTGAACTTTTGAACTGAAATTCGAAGCCTCTTAGATCACTAGCAGAATTAATCGGAAGGGCCAAAGTTTTTCTTTTCTTGGGCTTACTGCAAAGAAAAGTCTCGCCATTATTTTTCTTTTCTTGAGCTTTTAGCAGAAGCCTCACCATTGTTGTTGTTGAAGCTGCTGGGAGATTACTGCAAAGAGCATAAAAGAGAATAAGAAAATAGGGTTGAGGGTAAAATAAGATTAAACAAAATTATACAGAGGCATAATTGGAAGAAAAAGAGGGAAACCATGGCATACCATCAAATTGATGGTTAAGGAAAATGGGGAATTCCATGGTTCCCAAATCATGAAATAGTATCAAACCATGTAACCATACCATACCATACCATCATTTTTAGGATACCATAAAAACAAATATGATTCTCATGGTAATCATACCATACCATATCATGAGAAACAACTATCCAAACAAGCTGTAATAGAAGGTGGTCATATAATTTGAGTATAACAGTGTAAAAAAATTCCATCCCAAATTATGTGTCGTCATTTGACGGGACACGATATTTAAGAAATAAATATTGAATTTGTTAAAGTTACAAAATTATCCTTCTTAAAAAAAGGAGTAATAATATTTAAAATCAAGTGGGACTATTTTTAATTGAAAAATAAATAAAAAAGGAGTAATAATATCTAAAATTAAGTGGAACCACCAATGGTAAAATTATAATTGTATTTTTAAAAACTTATCAAATAAGAAAAAATGATATTTTTTTTGACTCGAATCAAAAAAATAACGACACATAATTTAAAATTGAGGGAGTATTATATTTTTTTAAAAAAGATGAGTTCAGAATTTTCATATTAAAATATTTGTTACAAAGTGTAAAAATAACCTGGTGGTATAAAATAAATTTAAATTTATAGAGTTTGGCGGGCATGTTGTATAGTACTTCCTCCGTTTAAAAAAGAACAATCTATTTTTTTTTAATCCGTTAAAAAAAAAATGATCCCTTTTCTTTTGTTTACAATACTTTAATTTCAACTTCTACATGATATGTTTATGATCACAAGATTAAAACATATTTTGATACATTTAACGCTACTTTAATTTAAGGCCACAAGATTCAAAAATCTTTCTTTATTTTTTTAAATTTTGTTTCAAGTTAAAATAGGCCATTCTCTTTTAAACGGAAGAAGTACTTGTTTTTCCTTTAACTGCTTATGGTGGGATCCATTTAATTACTCCCTTCTTTCCATAATAAATGAATTGTTAAAGTATTTTTTTATATTTCAAAATAAGTGAATGATTCACAATTTAAGGTAGATGTTGAAATTTTTTTTCAAATTTACCCTTCATTAAATGTGCATTGGGAGTGATTTATCATGTGTCTTTACTTTTTGAAGAGGTTAAAAATAGAAAAATATGATAAATTTATGTCTTTACTTTTTTTTCTTAATATGTATATCAAATTCAAGAATTAATTTATTGTAAAACGGAGAGAGTTTAGGATAAGATAATATGTACTGCTTACATCATCAAAGCCAACGAATTACGGCGGTCAATTTTAAACTACTCATCTAGTCCAGATTACAAATATGTCAAAATTGTGCACCCATACTGATTCACGATAAGTTAAAAAGACAAAAAACTCGAGTAGATACATTCAACCCTTTTTAATGTCATCAATAAGGCATTACTTGAATAAAACTGATCCCTCCAACTCCAAGCCACTAAACCTTGTCTACACTTTATTTATTTACAAGAACTATTCTGAATGCTAATATAATTAAACTCAACCAACCATCTTTTTTAAGTAAAACAATTCCATTACATAGGCAATTTACAACTTGGCCTGTCCTCCTTCGTTCCATTTTGTCTATTATAGCCCTCTTTCATGCTGCTGCTTCTTTTTTATCAAAACAAGAAATCAAAGATTCCAACGTCACATGGATACCACTTCTTCAAACACTCCAAAAATAGGCCGACGTTGGGCTATTGTGTTCACATGCAAAAGTTTGGTATATTCTCTGTGCCGGCAACAATACCTTTGAAGTATAGTGGGCTAAATAATTTGTCTGACTAGTGGCCCACTTCAATACTCAAATGACCAAAATTACAACATCTATTGCAAAAGGACTGCTACAATGGAGATCATCAAACTTGTTAAGAATGGTAATGGAGCAGAGGTTGAAATGCCACTGCTACTCATCAATGATGAAACATTGCTGCCACCACCAGCGTATTGTCCTCCAAGCGATTTAACACTGCAACATTAGTGTTATATTATTAGCAAATAGGAGTAATAATAATAAGAAACATAATGGTGACATGATATAACATGGATAGTAGCGCATGGACGGTGCCTTAATTAATTTGTTAAGACATAAGTAAGCAATATGAATCTAACTAACGTGAAAACCATAGATAAATTAAAATAAAATAAAAAATGTAGGACACAACAAACCGACTATTAGAAGCCAAAGATGTAAGCCCTATGTATGGTGCAACGCACATGGGTCCCAAAACTCCCAACCCCTCCTTCCTCTCAACTAATCTAGGATTTCATAGTTTGCTTCAAATGGAACCAACAATCTTTTTTGGTGTGACATGTATGTTATAGATATATATGATCAAAAGGTAATATGAGACATCACATATGCTCCCATTTCCGACACCATGATAGACAACTTCAACTTCATCATTCTCAAATATTTGCATTCCATGTTACTTGTTCAACAAATGTCTACCTAAAATAGCTTTTTTGCATGCATATTACTACATCTTTACTTAACAAAGCACATGGGCACTCCTAATACAGTAATACTTACTATAGAATAAGAAACTTTGAATAAGAAGCTTGTTATAATCGATTAAAGTTCATTGTAAAAATGTTAGTATAGTTATTGAATATAATTGAAGTCTTCAGAGTTGTTTTCTATCACACATCTCAACTCATGTCAAATATTATCATCCTTAATTAGAAGAAGAAAAAATTCCCACAGAGGAAAGGGATACTAACGAGAAAAATTGAAGAGACATATACTAAAACTAACATTTTGGTAAAACGATTTCGAAGTTAAAACTTAAAATTTGACTTCTTTGAAGTACAACAAATAGAATCCTTTTTTTTAAAACTTCTAAATGGAAGTTCCAAAAATCCTAAGAACGGGTCTATGCTAGTTTTTGAGAATTTGAAAATATTTAACAATCTTGATCAAATTTCATGTCTAAGCAAGTAAATAAAGAAAAATTTAAAAATTTATGACCAATGCTTGATTAGGAAAATTGGAGAATCATAATGTATATATGTACCTAGTTGAAGGTGCAGGACAAAATGTGATGACATAATCTGCAGAAGCACAAGTGAAGGTGCTTGTTCCATCATCATACGCATAGCTGTATGCGCGTGGGCATGAACTCTTGAAAAACTCCGAGTAATCACTCGGCTTGCATGTATCCGGCGTAGCAAATGCCCCACTACAACAATACTTCGGATCTCCAAACGCTTCACACGCGCTTTTGCACGCCACGCACTCATCACCGCCTCCGCCGGTGCCGGTACTCATCAGCTTCAGCTCCGCCGGACACGGCCCGTTAAGTTCCACAACGCAACCAGTTGCCGTACAGTTTCCGGCGCCGGTACCACCTTGTGGGGTTACCAACACGGGTAAGTTGTAACCATCCACAAGGCTAACGTCGTAGAAATCCAGTCCATCGGCGCCGTTGAGTGTGAACTCAGCTAGTGTCGCTGGCGGAGCAGCTCCGCCGGTGCATTCTAGTGCTCCGGAGCCACAATCACCTGTTACGCAGGTGAATTTACCAGTGGTGGAATCTTGGGAGCAGAAAGTCCGACCCCAAAAACGACCGGACCAACCTGCCGGAACAGAAACGGGAATGGATTGACCTGGATTCAGCTGAAATCCAGTAGGAGAAAGCTGGGTTGTTCCTGCACCAGATAATATCCCCGGCCATACAGTATAACTGCACTGGTTTACTAATGTAAATGTTGCTGACGACACCCCTGTTTTTCAAAAATAAAATGAACACCAAAACTTCAAGATTTTACGACAACAATTATTAACCAAAACAATACTTGTCACATTTTAATCATCGAAGCTAAATTGAATCAGGTAAAATCAATATAGTGTTAGTCAAAACTTGTGGTTCTCAACATGACAAATAAAACTAAACGCGAACAAAAATCTCACCTGAAATTAGGAATATGAAGCATAAACCAAGCAGGGGAAGGAAAACTTGAGCTTTCTCCATTGTAATGATGGTACTCTGTTTTGCGTAAGTTGTTTTGAAGGAGTTGGGAGCTGAATCTTACGAGGATTCAGATATTTATAGGAAAAACTTTGGACCGACGTTGAAGGGGAAATGAAGTACCGCCACAGTGTAAGGTCGGCAACTGTGTCGGCTCCGGTTAAAACGGGTTAGAGATTATTTAAGAAGGAAGAGAGTATTGGGATTAGGATAGTTAATTCGTAATTTTCAAGTATTAGTTTAAACTTTAAGGTACTAAGTGTGGATGTGTTTGGGAGCGGGATTGCGGGAGTTTAAATAGAAGTTGGATTAAGCAGAGAAATCACTAATTACTGTGCCTAAAAAGTAAAAAGTTACAGAAAGGGTTAAATTAGACAAGTGACAATGGGACTTTTGGGTATGGAGAAGGGCTGTGAGGAAGTTAAAGACGGTTGAATTTAACGGCCCTGTGGGCCTTCCCAGCAATGACGGCTGATTGATGGGACCCATGATTATGAAAAGGTCAATTAGTAGCCAAGATCCCTGACCTTTGACAGAAGCAAGTTGAAACTAGTGAACTGAATCTCGGCGGCAAAACATTAATATTGCTTTTATCTTCTCTATTCTAGATAAGTAAAATGGAATTGATATTTCTAAATTATTTCACACTTTCTGTCCCAATAATAAAAACCAAATGCAGAAGAGTCGTGTTTATGATAGCCTTCTTAGATCAAGAGTTGTTTTTAATTTTGAGTTGGCCAAATTTTGTCGCATAACTTGAATCGACAAATTAGAACATTTACCATATGAACATTAAAAAGTGATCTATTATCATTTTAATTATATATATTTTTACCGATTTAAAAAAAATATAAAAAGTAAATTATTCTAATCATTTAGTAAGAAAATATGGTACACGCATCAAGGATTAAGGAATTTGAATCAGGAATCTTTAAACAGCAGCGAAGAAAAATTTGATCTCAAAAGATGGAATAGAAATTAAAAAGATGTGCCTAAACTTCAAATTACGCGTATAATTTAAGGAGACGCAAAGGTAGGGAGTTTAATTGTGTAGGCGTTAGCTTAGCTACCTGAAACTTGAAAGCTGTAATTATTTATGAAAAAAGTAGTATTTGAAGACCCACATGTGATTCTGATTCCTCTGTGCAAGTATGGGTTAACTTTTGGGTACGATGCAAAGCAAAAAGACTGGCTATCAACACACAATACTTGCCTCACAAGTGCCAAGAGAATAATCACTATAAACCATTCAACTAAAAGTTTTACCATTATTCATTAAGAATTTCCAATGATATACTGTTACGTCAAAACTCTCTTCAAATTGGAGTGCTAGAGCAAGCTCAACGGTTCTCCGCATCTTAGTTTTCCATTTGACCATATAGTTCCACGGTGAAACTTCAAAATTTGAGTTTGAACATGCATTTTAGTTGGAAATATTTAAAGATCGCATTTTCAAAATCTAATGAAATTTCAATGGCCAAACAAAAATTTGAAGATAAATCTTCAATAATCCAAAACTTATGACCAAACGCTAGCTTAATAAAATATTGACTTTTTGAGTGCCATCATGTTTTTAACTTCTTTTCAAAAAAAATGTTAGGGAGAAACTTAAAAAGTCAATAAAGCAGCATAAGTGATCAAATAGCAAATACAGGAAAGAGGAAATTTTCGTTTGCTGCATCGTGCTTTCAACTATACCCAACTCACCTCACTCTCATACACCCCCACCCAAAAAAAAAACCACCCACGAGATGGCCTGCAGAGACGTTCAGCAGAAATGCAGAAGGATCAAAACTTTAACGTGCAAGAGTTTCAGCTTCACCTTTGTTCAGTTTCTGTAAAAAACTACCTAAAAGGGGGAAAAAGTTTCTGCTTAAGCAGATAGTTCCTTGAGTATGCTGGTAACATTAATCAGACCAATTATTAGCTCAAAGCCATACTTCTGACTTGAACAAGAAATGAACAGAATAACGAATTAGCAACATGCTTCCAGTTCAATTAACTTTCTGCTACAGTTTACTAACACAGAATTCCAATACCCACCAGCCCAACAATATCTGATCACGTTCGAGAAATATTTCAAGGATGGGAGCACCTGACAATTCAAGGATCCGAGTTGTGAGCCACCTCCCAATAAGGAACAAAGCATGGTTAGAATGCGTAATAGGAAAGGCAATCCCAAAGGAGTAGAAAGCTGAGAGGCGGTGACAAAAGGCTCATCTCATTTCCTCAAGACAGTGATCAGATGGACAATCGCTGGCGTACGAGAAGCCGGATACCACTTCCCAATTGGGAATTCTATGGAAAATAATTACAAGTTCTACACAAAATCCTTGGCATTACATCCAATTTCAGTTAGCTGTTTATCGACTAGCAAAGTTTCAAAATTTTGTTCAAAGAAACCTGGTCGGTACTAGTATTAACTAATTTCCGACTCACTATTTCATCACTAGTAGTTCAATTATTCAGTAAAGGATCCAAATTCCATGCACCATAAAGACTAGACTAAGCCCATTTTCCCATGTCAGCCATTTATTACCAGAAAATGTCAAAAAACATAACCATTTCAAATCCAGAGGACCAAACAAACAGAGCTTAAACAGCCTACAAAGATTGCAGTGTGAAATTCTTCAAGGAGAAGATGACAGACCTAGCCCAAATCAGCATTAAAGAAGTGACATGCGAAGTCAAACTCCACTCTCCCTTCTCAGAAAACAAAATTAATGGCTTCATAATACCAATGGCCAAAGATCTTGAGAATTTGCTACACTAACGAACATCATTCAGTCAACATATAGTCCTTGAACCACTATCCCCTTTATATATTTTAAGAAAAATAGGCAAAAGTAAAATACAGCAAACAAACCTAAATAAGCCAAGTGGAAAGGAAAGGGATTATAAGTAGGAAATTTCTCATTATGCAGAGAGTCATAGCACCATTTATATTACAGAATTTGAAAGACCAAGAGATTCAACGACAAAAAGAATGTTAGGATGAGCTTATCCCATGTTTAGCTGGAATAAAATGCAGGAGGTAACTCCTCACGGGATTACTTATCCCGGGATTGTAGTGTTATTTTTATACTGCCTTGAGGGTGGGATAACTTGTTTCCAACCAAATGACCCCTAAATGCTAACTTATTCAAGCAAACCATAACAATTTTTAAAAAAGATAGCAATTGCCTAAAACTCAACCAAACTGCCTCAATTACAATCTCCCACATTTTTAGTGCAGTCCAACATCACAAGTCTCTCGCAAAAAGCCTAAAAGGAGAAACATGGTTTTATTTCAAGAAGTCAATCAACTATACACCAATCACAAGCTAGCTACGATAAGATGTTATTCCATAACTAACATTCACGGAAAACTGATTACCAAGCTAACACTTGAACTGGCACCTACGATACACTGGAAAATAAAAGAAAAAATAAAGAAAAAGGATGTTCCAATTTTTTTTTTAAATGATTTCCTATAATTCCCATAACCCGGGGGTGGGGTGCCTTCCCCTGCCAATCATTCCCTACCGTACCTACCAACAATACTTGATCAAATCTATTCTTCGACATATGCCGCATTGTCAAAAGGTCATTCTTAATCATTATGTTTCCATATATTACCAGGGGCGGAGCCGCGAGGGGGTTCCGAACCCCCATCGGCGAAAAATATTGTATATATAGTTGATGTTGAACCCTCTTTGACTAGTTCGTGTGCTTACTTTTCGATTTTGAACCTCCTTCTTGAAAATTCTAGCTATGCCCCGGCATATTACCTCATCTTTCCATTTCAATCCTTTTTACTTGTTTATTTGTTCGGTATTTCAACTTTCTTTCCGAAAACAAGACGGCAATAACATGAACGGCTTCTAATTCCATTAAGAACTCTGGTTTCTTAAAGTTGGAGTAGCTAAAGAAAGTAATAAAAGAGTATGAATTGTGCAAAATATGTTCAAGTACAAGGGTCTTGAATAGGTAATAGTCGTCAGTGTAAAAGAGATTGGAGGTACAAGGAATGTGCAGCGAGAGGTGTTTGGGAACGTAATCAACTATAAGGAAGGGTGGAGTGGGACTCATGGCGTACTTTTATGAGAGGTATATCTAAAGCGAAATAAATTCTAATAAGACATTAACTTCAGCAAGAAAAATTGAATTGTTCGCTTAGGAATGCTTCTCTAGATTACCTGTTTAAAGACTAAACTCTTAATATAAACGGGAAAACCACAAGCACTTTTCTGCTAAAGCAACACAACAGATGCCAATGAAAATACAAATTTGGAAATTAAACTAGTGTTTAGCTTGGAATATGACTAGTTACATTTAATAGGAAACTATTTCTAATTAGTATCTAGAAAGCACTGGTTAGAATATTTGACAGTTGATGAGATGAACCAACAAAGCAGCTTATTCCCGACAAACAGTATTGGATGGATTGATAAGATGAACCAACAAAGCAGCTTATTCACGACAAACATATTTGACGGGTTGATAAGATGAACCAACAAAGCAGCTTATTCACGACAAACAAATCAGTGAACGACAAGCAATACAAACACAAGCGGAGACCACAATGATTTCCGAATAGAGTGCATAGTGACAGACAAACTTGCGATCAGGATCAATGAGGTCATTTAACATGATCAGGTAGAGACTCAATTTTTACCATGCAGAACAAACATATGTCTGTGTGTGTTGTGTATATCTAGTGTTACTGTATTTACTTTACGTACATATATATATAACGATACGCATAAGAGATTTGCTAAAAATGCAAGAGTTGAACTTTCAGCATTTCTATATACTCACTGCATATAAACCAATCAAACAAAACTTCGCATCCAAAGCCATGAATTCCAAAAGAACATCCAGACATATAAAGCTAATCCAAACAACTAGGAAAACATGTCCATTGCTAACAAAAATAGTACTAAGAGGATTTAGAGTAAAAAAGAGAAAGATCATGTACATGATCACTTCACGGATTGGCTACTGCATTCCCTTGCAAAGTGCCCCGGCTCTCCACAGTTGTAACACTTGTTTCCTCCACTACCAGCTCCACCATATCTCCCAAAATTACCACCTCCCTCACCGGGACATTCCCTTGCCAAGTGTCCTTGTGCACCGCAGGTATAGCAAGCCCCGCTACCTCCACCACCACGACCACCACCAATACGTCCAGCACTCGGACAATCTCGAGCCATGTGGCCAAACCCACCACAAGTGTAACAACCACCACCACCACTTCCTCCTCCTACACCACCACCAACAGCAGCACGGTCACAATCCCTAGCTAAATGTCCAGGGATGCCACAGTTATAACACGCACCACCTCTTCCACCACCACCACCTCCACTGATCTGACTACACTCCCTAGCCAAATGTCCAGTCCTTCCACAGTTATAACACTCACCAGCACCACCATTCCTCCTATAACCATAACCACCATCACCATACCCATACCCACCACCACCACCACCACGGATGTTACCGCTTCCCCTGCCGCCATTACGGCCATTACTTAAAGGAGCACCATCAGGTCCAGTAACATCAATCGCCTGATACTTATCACCCTTCACAGTCATAGTAAACTCCACCTTCTGGCCTTCGTTGAGAGAACGGTAGCCGTCAGATTTGATCTCAGATTGATGAACAAACAGATCTTCGGATCCATCATCAGGTTTGATGAAGCCGTAACCCTTTTGGTTATTGAACTTGGAAACTGTACCAGTCATTCTCGAAGCTTCCACCGCCATTGTTAACCGAATCGATTGATCTCAAAGGTCCCAAACCCTTGAGAATGTAGCGATTTCACAGAGATTTTTGTTTATATAGAGAGAAGGGGAAACCCTAAATAGCTTTTCGGCGCCTAAAGCGTTTTAAAGGGCGACGTTACCGCTTTTCGGTTTTGGATCCAAACTTGGTAAATTTTATCCAATGTTTGTAAATTTGTATTCTAGAATTCGTTTATTTTGTATTATGAATTTCTTCCTTAGAAAAATCTAAATATAGAAAATTAAGTCCAAAATCCAACATCTATAATCAAGAGTAAGCAAATACGGACTAAACAGATGTTCACATTTTAGTTTTGTCAAGTGGAGGATTACACTAAGTATGTTATTATTATTCAGATGTTGATAAGTTTAGAATAAAAGTAATATTAGATAAATAATGTATTCAATTATCATTTGAAATGAATTTAAAAAAAAAAAAGATCAAGGATTTAATCTTGACATATTTTTTGAAGGATTTAAATTTATTTACTATTCTACCCTGGCTGGCTAATAAGGAAAATCGGAATTATTTTTGGTCAAAATATATTACTCCGTAAAAAGGAATTGTAGCTCAATAAATTTCTTCCCTCAAACAGTTCTGAATAATTCTTTCGGGATTTTGGCCACTTCTTTTCGAAAGTAATGCATAACCAAGAGCCATGCCTTTCTAATTCTCCAAACACCCCCACCCCCACCCCCACCCCCCACCAGAGAAATAGTGATTCTATATTACGAAATGCTCATAAAAATATAAAGGTTAGACAAATAAGGTTTTAAGAGAAAACACATAGAGGAACTATACAAAAAATCATTTTTAATAATGGCAAATTTTTCAATTTATAGTCGTTCATAATTTGAGTAAAAGAAAAACGGTTTGGTGTATGATTTTAGATCTTTTATGCGTAAAAAGAAATACTTTTTATTCAAAGAAAAACGTAATAATGAATTTGTAAAGAGCTACAAAACTAATTGACCATACCACAACAAGGAATAGAAGGATATTGTTGTATATAAGAAAACTAAAAAAAAACAGGTTCCTTAGGGATAAAGAGACTATGATTGAGGTTGATTCAGCTATGTGTTATTGATCCAGGCCCTCAAAATTCAACTTTGAGAAGGGCAAGGCCAATACACTGATTCATTAAGAGATACAGATGAAAGATTAAAAAAGGGAAGTCCCAAAAAATGAAAATAAAATATTAAAGGAAAATTTTTACCTATCTACATGGATGCAGGGAAGAGAAGCATAAAGTTGGCTCATATTTGTACAAACAAAAGTAAAAATATTTAGTAGACTTCCACATTCCATTGCTCTGCCTTCTTCAATTGCTTCTTGTAGTCTGCCCAGTCAATACCTTCAAAAGTACAACAAAATATAAGCCTCGGATCGATTGTTATATTGCAGTAACATGTCCTAGTCCCAAGCAAGTTAGGGTCGATTATAGAAGTTCCGACTGCTCAATGGATCGATACTTATACTGGATGAGTAAAGTATGATGTCGATGAGTGTGTGTGTATATATGTGTGGAAAAAATGACGAGATAGGTTGGACATATCTTACCCTCTTTGGCAGCAAGTGAAGACATAATGTCATCAATTCCTTGCTCCATGCCCTTGAGTCCACACATGTACACAAATGTGTTGTCTTTCTTGAGCAAAGTCCATAGTTCTTCAGCATATTGAGCCATTCTGGTTTGGATGTACATCTTTTCACCCTTTTCGTTTGTTTGCTCTCTGCTCACAGCAAAGTCCAATCGGAAGTTTTCTGGGGCCTTCTCCTTCATTTTCTCGAATTCCTACAACATAGCAACATGCAAATTCCCAAGTTGAAAATCTTAATCAACTTTACTGGAATCAAAGAGTTGCGGAGAATGCTAGAAAATTACCTCCTTGTAAAGTAGGGAGCTGCTGGTGGGAACACCCAAGAAAAGCCATGCCAAACCATTGAACTACATAACACCAAATCCAAGTCATTCAGCAGATTAATCATCAGAGGTAAGAATGCCACTGCATATGACTACGATGACATTCTGCTAAACCTTTGAATAAACTAATGTTCGAAATATTAAATGTTTAGTAACCATTCATCATCGACTCAAATAGTGCTTGATAGTTCACCATTTCATCCATTTAAAACTCTTACTTTGTGCCTAACTTGATCTCATTCGATACACTTATAAGACTCATCAGAGAGGGCCATAATTTCTTGAGTTTTAGTTCCTACAAGTAAAAGCTTTTGCATATAATCAAGCAGTGATCTTCTTTGTTCGTTTCATTTCTCTAGCATGTCCATGAAGCCAATCAAATTAAGAATGAAGAGAAACAATCAAACAAATGGTATTATGTGTACCTTGTAATCGTCGTGTTTCTCAAAGAACATTTTCCACAAGAATGATCGGAAAGGAGCAATTCCAGTTCCAGTACCAAGCTGAGAGACAAATCCAAATTAGAAAAAATGCATAGTCAAATTGAAAGGCAGCAGAAATATCTTATATGACAATAATATAGCTACAAGTAAAATTCACCATTATAACAGTGGCGTTTGGATCTTTTGGCATGAGCATTTCTTTGCCAACGGGTCCAGTAATCTTGACATCTGCTCCAGGCTTCAAGTCACCTGAAATATGTAACATTTGAAGTTACATAAGTACACGCCAAGCATAATCTAGTACTCCTATATTAGGAACAGTCAAACTAAAATAAAACAGATAAAGCTTAACATTGTCTATGAAATTAGGGAGTCGTCGATTCTTACACAAGAAGTTTGAGCAAACTCCTTTAACTTCTTCCCCTTTGTCATTGGTGTACACAAGCCTTTTGACACACAGGGAAACCTGAATAAAACCTCAAGTTCAGACACTTTTGTTCGCTGCAGAACTTGCAGTCCCCTAAACTATGAATATTATTAGAAATAAGTCTAATGTATCACCCTATTGTTGTCTAATCCTCAAATTCATACAGTTAAATTTGTTGGCAAACTTGCAGGCCCA
Source organism: Capsicum annuum (assembly GCF_002878395.1). Taxonomy (NCBI): domain Eukaryota; kingdom Viridiplantae; phylum Streptophyta; class Magnoliopsida; order Solanales; family Solanaceae; genus Capsicum; species Capsicum annuum. The sequence continues at coordinate 138,622,176 of NC_061112.1, forward strand.
ACAAGAACTATGCGTATTATTGGAATTTATAGAATGTATCACCTATAGTTGTTGGTAGAAATGATAATTGCTAATATTAATCACGTTCTCTAGACATCAGCTTATCAATCTGTTAAAGAGTGAACTGTAATATGTGATTCCTTTTTTGGGATAAATAGGAATTAAAGGCTTACGGTTTTGGAGTCGCCGAAGTCACCAAGGGCACTGCTGGCAATGGAGTATAATCGAAGCTTGTGAGGCTTCCCATTGGCATCAACACCATCAGCAATCACACCAATGGATTGGCCTTCTCTATATGGGATCTCCCCTGATCAACCCATAAAAAATAATTCAGCTCCCACAAAAATCATCAATTTATTATAGGCATAATACATATACAAGCATTCAAACTTGGTCTTAGCCGGCAAGTAAGCACTTCAACTTTGAGAGTGCGCATTTAGACACCTCAACTTGATCTCAACTTGAAACAAAACACTCCAACTTGTTCCCACTGTGTCTCGTGTTCGTGTACACCCGACACTGACATAGCACATAAATTTGGATGCGTCTAGATAATCATTTTATACGTTGGAGTGTTCACTTGAAACATTGAAAACGAGTTGAGGTGTCTAGACGTGCACTTTCACTAAGGCCAAGTTTGGGCGTCCATTTATGTATTATGCCTTTATTATACAAAAACTAAAAAGAGACCAAAAAGATCAAATTATGTTAGATTAAGAGCATACCTTCAGTGCTAAAGACCATGTGCCAAGTTTCACCAGGTGCATCATCACCAGTGATCTTAGTGTTGAGTAGACATCTACCAATGTAAGGTTCCTTTGGCCTGAACTTGTTCACAACCACACCTTCGTCCTGTTTCTTTGAAATCTTCTCAACTTTAGCAGGAGCCTCTGTGGTCACTTGGGCTCTAATGGTAACCAATCTACTACCACCGGACACATTTCTGTAGTACAAAGGCACCTGTCATGACAAAATCAATAGTCAGTGTTGCAGTATATCAAAAATTTCCAAGAAAGAGAATTGACTTATTGAATTGTACCTTGTTGAAGTTGATTTTTTCAGGGGAGATGATGGATGTTCTAGTGGGAAAAGAAGTGGACTTGGATGAAGGAAGAGAGACTGCAGCACTTACTGCAGTAGCCATGTTTATGGAACAAGAAAATGAAGAAGTTGATAGTAAGGGAATGGTGAAGAAGGAAAAAATAAGGAGGAAGGGGAATTGTGATCTTTTTGAGAGAGTGGATTAAGAATTGGGTGGAGGAGATTGGTAGGAGAAAGGCAGTGGCAGATGTGAGGATAAGAGAAGTGTATGATTCTACAGCCTCAGCTTCTTGGTCTTTTGGCACTCAGTTTGAAAGTAATCTGTGGCCAATAACGACGTGCTTGATATTTGTTGATTCTTACCAAAACCAGATATTCCTGTAGAATTGAAATTATTAAGTCATATATGCACACAATATGACACTAAATAGTACTATCTTGGATGATATAACAAGTGTCAGGTCATTTATCAATTATTTACTATTCCAAATTAGTACTATTACATGTATAATAAATAATCTGATTGTAATTTGTGGTTTTGAAATTGATGTACCATTGGCAACAACATGATGTTAAGATCATATGACCCCCGTTTACTTCTTTAGCTAAGAAGTAGAAGGAAGTAAAATCACGCATTGAATTAGGTGAAACTCTTCGTGTGTAGTTTTTTGTTTTCCTTCGTCATCGTTTTACCTATTGAGTGCAAAAAAAAAAAAAAGACACTTAAATAATCATAAAATTAAACAGGTAAATAGATGCGACCTACATGACAAATCATGTCTTGTGTCTAACGTTTCAGAAATCAAAGAGGAACAAAAATGACTCATTGGATTGGATTTTAACCTGGGTTGGACCTGTTTCTGACCCAATTTTTAGCACCATCAATTATTATGTTATTGATGGCCTAGCGGCCTATACTATTGGGGGTTTCACAGTTTTGGGCTGGTTTGTTTTCAAAGCTTCTCCAATCAAGTAATCTAAGTACTTATATATTGTTAAATTTATTTTAAACATTTTCTACTGAAATTCGAAATCTCAATTATATTTTTCTGTTACATAAAACTATCAAAGTGCATTCGACCTCAAGTCCGTCATTCGATCTCTCCCAATTTTGAGACTTCGATTGTTCCTCATCTTTTTCCAATATGTTTAATTTCTCAAGAAGCTATAAGACCTTATAATATGCTGATCGTAGTGAAGATGATGAGTTTGTTCATCTAGCCCATAACTTCATGAGGCCATCATTTTGGCCCATCAATAATCAAATGTTCCATGAGTTGCATATACATCCTGTCAAAAGTTTGTAGCTTACCACTATTTTAGCTAACATCACAAGCAAACCAAGATTTGCAAGCGAATGTCCCCATCCACTAGTCACTAACCAGTGGCGGAGCCAAAAAGCTCATTAAGGGGTTCGAAACTACATACACGAACTAGCCGAAGGGAGTTCAACATATACAATATATACATAAAAAATAATTTTAATCATGTATAAATATTGTAATTTTTCGCCGAAGGGGGTTTATGCTTGATCCGCCACTGTCACTAACCACTAGCCACTAGCCACTGTCACTAACCACTAACCAGTCAATACTAAGAGTCTGTTTGAACTGGCATAGTTTTTAAGCATTTTTATAGTTCGGATAAGATAATAAAATATTTTTAAGCATTTATTTTAAATCAAAATAACAAAAATTATGTCATTTGCCTCTTGCGTGACTAGTTTTCGCATAGAAACTTCAGGACATAGTCTGGAATTATTGCCATAAGTTATTTCATGTATACAAATACTTCCCCTAGAATATATGTACAAGTACATAGACATGGATGGACCCAGATGAGACTGCTGAATGGACACACCATTTGATTTTGTTAGAGTTGTAACCGAATTTTGTTGGTCCGGCCCTAAAAATTTTGCGGTGCAACCATGTTTGTGATTTTCAATGGGGTTTGTGGTGGTAGTGTAGGGATCGGGCCTAGGACATATTTGTATACACATATTATATAAGTGCATTTAGTGAGTTGTTTTGTGTATTCAGAAAAATACGTCATTGAGACAATTTATCTCTATGTTGTACTCTCACTCTCCATTGTAGTGAATTCCTCTGCCTCTGCCCGTGGTTTTTCCCGTAAGAATTTCCACGTAAATCTATGTGTTTTTGTTTTTCCTTTTGCCTGTGGTTTGCTTATTCTGTTCGGATCATAACAGATTTTATTATCATATTCCTTAAACTTTTCTACTGCCTCATAATTTGGAACTTTAAAAAGTTTCTCAATATGTTTTCTCTAATCAAGCGAATAAAAATAATCATGCGGGGAAGATCTTCAATGATGACAGAAGTATAGATGTTCTTTTTTAATTAGTGCGATAATTAGTTAGGAGGAAAATAATTAGACGCCGATTTTTTCAGTTGCAAATTGTTTGTGAAAGCTGGCTTTAGTACCCTTTTCATAATGTATGTAGTCGCCAACCAAAAACAACTGTATAATAAAAGGACGGATTGCAAACGTCCAGGATCCAGCCCAGCCTGGGGTCTTTGGCATCCAATCCCATTTCTCACTATGCTAGAAGAACTCATTCTGCTTTTGAGAAAAAACACACACACAAGAGAAAAAACGGCGACCGGCAAGGGCTTGTACCTCACCCTGCATTTCTACAATAGGTTGTTTGAATTTGTGACTTGTTAACATGGTCCCCTCGAAGGCTGTCATTTCTTTGTTCAAATTTCATGGGTCAAGAAAGGTGTTTCTAGGTTGGAATCAGTTTTCTAGACCAGTCCAAATATTGAGTCTTCATTTTGTCAAATTCAGGGCTGTTTAGGCTGGGTCAATCACCTTAGCAAAAGTGGGTGGGTTTCAACCAAATCAGCCTTTTCAAAAGGAACAGAAAAAGTCATGAACCGAATCTACCAAATAATTAGATTCGTATTATTTTCCAAATCAAATCATTAGTAGATGTTAGAGAGATCATAGGGAGATAATACTACACTAATATATATGTTATATTGACATATTGACTTTTGGTCTCTTTTTCCTTTTATAACCAAGAAATTCTCGAGGATCATTGCCAATTACTTGGACCTCCTCCTCGAATTAGCAACTACAGAGCAAACCACTTTCTTCATACAAAGATATTGCGTCGCAATAGCTACACACAAAGGGGAAAAAAAGGATTATGTTGGCAACGGTACGGTCTTTCCAAGACCAATAGAGACAAGAGAGTTTCCCTTGCAAAATGAGAAATGCCCTTAAGCATCATGAACTAAAAAAACCGACTGAGTTGAGAAAATGAATATCAATATAACCAAAAGAATAAGGAATTCTGTGTCCTAGATACAATAATACACCTTGTAGAACTGAACAATATTACAATGGAGCAACAATGATGTAATTTTGTATGGGGGCGAAGAGGGTGTTCCACTATATCAGGCAAAAAGACCTATCTTATGTACACTCCCAAGACCATAGTAAACTGTAAATATAAATAGAAATTTTCATCTAACAACTTACAAATTCTGTAAATTGAGTTTTGATGATTGCAATTAATGGAATCCCCTTGATCCTCTGGACTGATAGAGTTCCAGCCTGCTTTTAGCTTCCTGCAGTAAGGACTCCACATCTTCATCTTGAATCAAGTATGACTGCTTTGATGCCCATTCAAGAACTGTAAGAACCTCAGCTTGAGCAAGCTCTTCGCTATCGGGGACGTGCAATGCAATGTAGCATAGCAAAAGCAATGCAGGACTCTGAACTATTTGTTCACCAAAGTAAACAAGTTGGATCAAATGTTTTGCCCCTCCAGCATTTATGATTGCCTTGGAATGATCAAGGTGAAGGTAATTCGTTGAGCTAGCAAACTTTGTGAGGGCAATGGCAGCTTCCTTAGAAATATCTGCTTCCCGCTCATCGAGAAGTTTTACTAGTGGAGCAATCATCCTTGTCTCTGTAGCTCGAAAAGTCCTAGCCAAACTCCCAATAGCTTTAACACATGGTACAAGCAGATCTGAATCATCTTGTTCAATGATTCTCAGCAATTGATCAACAACAGCTTTGCAGGCAGGGGAATTAGGCTTGAAGGCTGACCTTCTCAACTCAGCGTCTACTTCTGCAACCGATGTTATTTCCATTATTGCCATAGCAGAATTGTACTGAACATCCTCAGGTCCTTTCTCTAACAGTACTGCAAAGCAAAGCAATGCTCTTGATTCAGTGATACTACGACAAATGGGCGAATTCCCCTTGGCAAGTTTCCATAGTGCTCTTGCAGCCATTGCCTTCATATATTCCTTGGTAGCAGGGTCCTCTAATTCTCTCCCTTTGTTACTCATCCCCGATGACGAAATACTATGCTGACTGTGGTGGTGCACTTGATTTTGCTTCAGACTGTTATTTCCATTAACCTTGGTCTGACTTGTCTGGTTTAAGCCATTGATAAGATTCTGCTGAGGCTGCTTAATTTGACCCTTCATTGCCGTAGCAACCACGCTGTGCATATGACTAGGCTTCTTATTCCCCAAGGGATGTGGAAGAATATGACTTCTGTCTTCATCCTCAATAACCTTATTCACAGTATTAGCAGCATTACCATTGTTATTACTAGCCAAGACAACAGCGTGGTGCATCGATGTGGCTTTGCTGACAATAGCATACTTGCTATGCTCCTGAACGGTCTCGAAAGCAAGATGACTAACGAGCAATCGAATAGTATTATGCTGGTGAAAAAGATCTTGACATTTGGGATAATGAGCAGCAAGCTCAGATACTGCCCAAGCCACCACTGCTTGAACCTTCATAGGACCTTCTTTGAGAATTTTAGCGAACACTGAGCAAACCCCAGCATGTATCATGTGTTCAACGCTTTCCGGGTCACGTCCAAGAAGACCAATTGCCCTGGCAGCATTCTCCTGACCCTCTGATTTCCCTTCCTTCAACAACTTCAACAACGGCCCAACTCCACCTTCTTCAATAATCAATTTCCCATAGCGGTCATTGTCTCTAGCTAAAGAAACAAGCGAATTAGCAGCATCTGATCTGTCATCAACACTACCGGTATACAAAATCGCGATCTGCTCCCAAATAAGGCATAAGATGGGCTCATTAGCAGCAATAGGAGGCAAACCCAAACAGTCATCAGCTCGTTCATCAGCTGAAGCAGATACACGGAGAAGCCAAGAAACATCACCAATGGAATTCTCCAGCTGAGAAAACATTTTACGAAACTGTGCAGCAGGGATGATGGTAAAAACTCGCTTAACAAGTCCATGACCTCTACACTTTAGCACAAGGGCTAAAGTTTTTTCAAGAACTTGTTCAGTGTCATCAATGATTCGCCGTGTTGGCCGTTCATAAAGGTCGTTACCAGCACGTGCAGCCTGACGGAGAAGGGCTACAAGTTTCTCAGTTTTGGACCTGAGATCAGTACATTCTTGCTTGAATGAACTTGCTTCATCGGCAGCCTTTATCACCTGGTCTGCTAACTGGATCGGCTTTGTCAAGATCTGCTTCACTAGGTCCGCCATAAATTAACTCCCACAAATTCAAAAAACCTCTGAACTACAACAAAACCGTAGATCACAAGTCCTAAAAATTGAGTCTTTGAATCACCCCCCACCTCAAAATCTTGAGAAAAACTGATTCTTGAAAAAACCCCACCTGAAAATCTTGAGAAAAAATGAGTCTTGAACAACACCCACCTCAAAATGTTCAGAAAAATTGAGTCTTGAATCACACCCACTTCAAAATATTGAGAAAAATTGAATCTTGAACCACACCCACTTCAAAATATCGAGGAAAATGGAGTCTTGAATAACACCCACCTCAAAATATAGAGAAAAATTGAGTCTTGAATCACACCCACTTCAAAATATTGAGGAAAATTGAGTCTTGAATAACACCCACCTCAAAATCTTGAGAAAATTCAACACAAAAATCACTGACCAGAAAAGTTACAAAACTGAATCTTGAAAATAATCTTTTGCTGTAATGAGAAATGAAAGAGAGAAAAAAGGAATGAAGAGAGGAGAATTTGGTTTTGGGGTTTGTGGGTTTAAAAGGGATTTTGTTTACATAGAAATTTGAAAAGGTGAACTGGTATTGAAGGTTTGGCAATGGAGGAGGTGGTGTTGGGTGACTGACTTGGACAGTCTTACGATTTTTACGAGGTCAAATACGTGTTTTATTACTATATTCATTTTCCTTTTAGACTTACTTTTATAATGTTTGGCTATGGATGCTGTGTTGTAATTAGCTGTCTCTATCCATTTTTTCTTTAACTAATCACCATTAGCCAAAGTAATCATCTTGCCCAACAGTTTAAGAATTTTAGTAATAAATATCTTATGGGAATAAATTTTTACGTTATAACATCCTGCAATTACTTAACCAGCCAAATATTGGGTTGGAGTAAAAGATTAAGAAAAGGCATTTGAAACTATCACAAAGTGGCCCTATCACATTATTACGGTCGTTTGATTGGGAACAAGTTATTTCGAAATTAGTTATCTTATCATGTATAGGAAAATTTATTCTATCACTAAGATATAAATAATTTCTTGATTAACTAACGACTTCAATCAAACATTAAATAACTTCAATCAAACATTAAATAATATAATCTTACATTTTATTTCAAAATTACCTCACACCAAATGACCCATTAATACATGAACAGAAGGGTTGTTAGTTGTCACCTTAATTACCTACTATTGGAAATGGTCCAATAAATATAGACCAATAAAAAAAATGAAGGAACAAGACGGTCTAGGTGGATGCATAGGGGTGTGGAGGGAAAGGGATTTGGGTAAGAAATTGTAATGAGAAATTCATATCATAAGCTATGTGGGGTTTGTTATTGTCCCTTTAAGGACTAATCTATCACATGCCCTCTTCAATGGCAGATTAAACGGTTACCTTTTTTTAGATTAATTATTAGTATAAATATCATAAATATCTGGAAGTAATTATACTTTCTTCTATTTTTTTAATTACTTTACTCTCTCTATTAATATACTTAACATAGCCGACATATACATAGCATTATGTGTATATGTTGGAATTTTTGTAATATGTTTAGGGTGTTAAGATTTTTTCTAATATTAAAAATATAAATTATGTATTTATGTAATTTTTAGTAATTCGTATTCTTTCATGGCCCTAGATTTTCCTCTCCATTTTTCCTTTTCTCTCATATTTTTTGTTTATAAAGGTAATGGGCCAATATTGAGCTTTTGCCAAGTTGCACTATTTGTGGTTTTGTGAATTTAGAATATTTTGTCTTTGTAGTTTTGACATCTAATAGACCGATTGAAAGTACTTTTGAAATCTTGATGTTTAAATTTTATTAACTTAATTGAAATAATTATTTCATCAAATTTTGAGCAAAAATAAGACATGCTTCTCTCTCGGTTTACCTCTTGCCTTCGTCCATACCATTATTTAGGCACGGAGCTAGAATATCACTTAAAATTTAATTGAACTCAATTACTTTAGTTAATAATATATTCTATTTAAAAAATCACATAATATATATATAAATAATTTATTTAAAACTGAATAAATTTTTTCTCTATAATTCAGAATTCAAACTCACTTAGATTTTCCTCGATCACCGCTACTTTTCTTCCCTAACCACAAAATTCTAAAAATATAGCATTTAAACTATCTATACTCGATGTGAAAGGGATAAGATTGGAAAAATTCAATCACAAGAAGCACACATAAGTTTGAGGTTTGACTTGATAAGTATGAATATGTTAAACGTGTTAGCCTCACATAATCAGATGATTATTCTAATGAATACTATATTATAAAATTAATTGAGGCATGGTTCCACTATAGGTAGAAGTCAAGCAACACATACGAAATCATGTAGGCAAGTATGACGGCATCCAAAATTTTACTTACAAGTACTATATGGGAATTGCTAGTTGCTTGCAGGTTTCATTTAATTACCTCTGCGCCATCAATGCCTTGAAAGGGGCAAATATATCTATATATATATATATATATATATATATATATATATATATATATATATATATATATATATATACTTTTTTATTTTTTGAGTAGTCATAGTGGCTGCTTTTCCACAAATTATGCTAATATTCCCACTCACCTTTTCGTCCTAAAATATCTTGTGAATTATATTCCTATTCATTAGGTGTCATACAGGAATACAAAAGAAAACTAAGATTTAGGTTCTAGAACTTTATTGGTCCTCATTTTTTGGTTATCTAGTCATCATGCCAAGTAAATGTAACAAGAGTAATGCTCTTGTTACTAGAAAAGAAAGAAATGCTCAGTGAAGAGAGAAAAAGAGGAGAAAGAATCAGAAAATATTCTTTATTGTCTTCTCTTTTGGCAAAATTCATGCACATATAGATGGCATAATCATTCCCAATAGACTAGACAGCAGTTCCAACAGTAATTAAGCATAATTAACTTTAGGACTAAAGGAAAATCACGAAAATAATACTTAATAAACTTAAGGGACTAAAGTTAACAACTAAAAACTCTTAAAGTAAAAGTCACAATAGACAATTGTGACAATCCACCCCCTTAAGAAAAATCTTCCCTTCAAAATTCTGCAAAATCTAAAAACTGAGATTTGATAAACTGATAATCCCCCCAAATTGCTTCTTCTGGTAGTAAGTTCATCCACTGCACCAAGACTTGAGTAGCTGCTTTGTTCCCTTTTTTTATGATTCTTCTATTCAATATGGCTACAGGTTGCACTAGAGGTTGCCCTTCAGGTGAACAAATGGGAGGATCAACAGTAGGGATCACTTGACTCCCTATTTTCTTCTTCAGTTGTGAAATATGGAAAAATGAGTGTATTTTAGTTGTTGGTGTTAATGCCAATCTATAAGCAATTGGTCCAATCTTCCGCACAATCTGATAAGGACTATAAAATCTAGATGCTAGTTTGAGACTTTTCCTTACAGCTATTGATGTTTGTCTATAGGGTTGTAGCTTAAGGAATACTCAGTCTCCTTCTTCAAATTGTCTCTCAGCTCTTTTTTTGTCCACATATAACTTCACCCTGTTCTGAGCTTTGAGTAGATTCTCTTTCAACACCTTGGCCATGATTTGTCTTTCTTTGAGAACTTGATCAACAGTTTCCACTTTAGATTGAGCTATCAATTCAAAAGTTAATTATGGAGGGTCATATCCATATATAACTTTGAATGGTGCCACTTTCAGAGCACTATGATAGTTGTTGTTATACCCAAATTCTGCTAGGGAAATCCATTTGTGCCACTCTTTTGGTTTGTGCCTTGTCATACACCTCAAATAATTCTCCAAGCACCTATTCAATCTTTTTGTTTGCCCATCAGTTTGTGTGGGTGATATGCTGAACTATACATCAACTGCACCTGTAACATTTTGAAAAGTTCCTTCCAAAAATTGCTGATAAATACTTTATCTCTATTAGATACTATACTTTTAGGCAACCCATGCAATTTATAAATAGTGTCCAAGAATGCTCTAGTTACTTGTGAAGCAGTGAATGGATGAGATAGTGTGATGAAGTGTGCATTTTTACTATACCTGTCCACTACTACCAGGATAGTATTTTTCCCTTCAGAATTGGGTAATCCTTCAATGAAGTCCATGGATATGTGCCCCCATACCCTTTTGGGTACTGGGAAAGGTTGTAATAATCCAGGATAAGCCACTTGTTCATCCTTACACCTTTGACAACTATCACACTCTTAAACAACCACTTTCATTTGTTCCATCATAGCAGGCCAATAAAAAATAGCTTTTAACCTTCGATAAGTGGCCCAAACACCAGAATGACCTCCTAGACCTGAGGTGTGAATTGTAGTGACCAATTGTTGCCTTAACATCCTATGCTTTCCCACCCAAGCCTTTCCTTGATACCTCAAAATTCCTTGTTGAATGGATAAGTTCAAGGCTGGATCTGGATTGCTGCTTAGCATAGTAGTAGCTTGTAGGACCTCTTGATCACCTTCATAACTGTCTAATAATTCCTCAATCCATTTGGGTTGCAGTTGTGAGATTAGTAGACACTGTGAAGTATCACTCTTGGTCTGACTCAACCTTAGGGATTATCATTTTCAGCCTGTTGATCTAAATTTCTAGACAGTGCATCAACAATAATATTTTTTACTCCTTTCTTGTACTGAATTTCAAAACTCAAGCCTATGAGCTTAGTCAAGACTTTGTGTGTAACACCCCGTACTTAATTACGTGCATTAGCCATAGTTATATGTGTTGGAGTATATGTATTGATCATAAGTTAGTATATATGAGTTTAAGTATGAGTATTGATTATTTTGAGATGGTTTCAAGTGTATAGTTTGATTATATGTGTATAGAAATCGACTTTATTTATACCGGAATTTGCTCGTCAAAGTTCCTATGCGAAGTATATCGAGTTAGCTTTCCAACGATATAAAGATTTCTGAAAACAGATGAGTATCGGATATAAGCGAGCATGTTTGAAACTTGAAAATGGTGGACGCAATGAACAGTAAATGTGCAGAAATTTTCTGCACACAAAAGTACTGCAGCCAAACAGATTTTTGGGTCGACTTTAAACGATCATAACTCCTTGTAAAAAATGAACTGTGTGAGCTGCTATATATCGATGAGAATCCCTGAGAGTATTCTTTCTAATGCAATTGGTTTCATCCAAATCCGACATCTGAGTAATGAGTTATACTCATTTTACTTCAGCCTCTCAAAATAGATTTTTAGGGTCAACTTCAAACGATCATAACTCCTTGTACAGGACGAACTGGGTGGCCTAATTTATATGAAATGAAAGCCCTTTGAATTATCTTTCTAACGATACCAATTTCACCCAAATCCGATATCTGAGCAAAGAGTTTTGGTCGATCTACTTTAGCTTGTCAAAACAGTCCATCATGGACAGATTCGGATTTACTTAAAATTTTAAGGGCAATATGGTCATTTTCCATCACCTCATGAACGAAAATTGGTCATTATATACATATACTTAGCCTCATATCCATTATTTATCATCCATTATTGAAGACTAAGAAACCCTAGCCAAATTTCAACACCAATTATCTTGTGATTCAACCGTAGAAAATCCAAATTGATTTCGTAGTTGTGTTCACCGTCTCGAAGGCTTCGAGAAGCACCCCTTATTTGTGTCAACAGGACTTCGAAATCAAAAGGGCCATTTTATGGTAAGGATGTAAATTATGTTGGTGTTATTTATATGGATATGTATATATATATGCATGTGAGCATAAGAAGTATGTTATTTGATTGTTGTTGAAAGATGATTGGAAATGATGTTGGATTATTCTTGTGCATAGTTGGATTATGTTGAATTGTGAAGGGATTTGGTGTGATGATGTGGTATTGAAATGATGATTATATATATATATATACACATAAACCGATTGTTCAAGTTGGTTTTTGGAATGCTTTGCAAATATTGGTTGTATGGAATTATGGAAGAGAATTGTGGTGTTGGGTTGCTAATACTAGATGCCAAACATTTCATTGTAGATAAGTGATTTGTAAAGGCGGGAAGTTATGTTGAATTGGTATCCGAATCTACAACGAGGTATGTAAAGCATACTCTAACGATGTTCTTCGGCATGAAAACACCAATGTTCCATCAAGTAAGATTCCGAGGTTGTCCAAAAACATGTATTGTTCCACATTACCAACGAATTTGTTTCCATTCTATAAAGTGTCAAAATGTTTCATTGATATACCGAAAGGCTCCTATTTCATTGTTGTGATATTGATGATTCTGAAACACATTGTTGATGTACCAATGAGTCTTTATTACATCGTTATTGTATAGAAAGTCTATTACTTGGTTCCTATTGTTGTATCATTATTCCAAAGGTACTATATTGGCATGAACACTAATGTAATAATCTCAAAAGCTTTTGAACTAAGTTATTGGAAAGATCTCTTATGTGTGTTACTTGATATACGTGTGGGTGGTAGCTCAGGGGCTTAAGCCTAGCATGGGCCGATCCCGATATTTGATATGATTACAGTTGATATGTACTGGGGGCAGCCTAATGGTCATAGTACGGTACAATATTGATTATTGTTAGGTGGTTGGAGGTTCGGGAGGAGGAGGTAATGGCGAATGATAATTGTAAAGAATGAAATGAACGAATGTATACCGTTCCACAAATGTGTTTGAATTCAAGAACCCAATTCAGATTAATGATAAGATAATGTACATGATCCTAAAAGTGTTTATGAAGTGTGGTTCACTTCTATTATGATTTATTCACTTGCGTCTGATTTTCTTGATCCCCCATACCGCATATGATTATTTACAGCTTTACATACTCAGTACATATTTCGTACTGACGTCCCTCACGGGGGACCTGCATTTCATGCTGCAGGCACAGGTGCTTCAGCTCATTCACAGCATAGATAGGAGCTAGGTCATAAGCTATTGTTGGTGAGCTCCAGTTTGCTTCGGAGCTTTCCGAGTCGGTCCCTTATGTTTTGTTATTGTACAGGAGTCATGTGTGGGCGGGGGTTTGTCCCGACCCTAGTTATGCCATGTATATCCTAGAGGCTTTGTAGACATAAGGAAGGGTAAAGTCATGAAAGTTTATATAGTGATGTTATATTTGTATATGTGGTGGCCCCGACGGCCAAGTATTATATATATATATATATATTTGTGCGTGTTATGCTGATACAGATAGTTAGACCCTTCTATATACAACGAAGTGCTGTCCAAATTTTTGGTGACATGTAAGTGAAAGTACAGGTATTTGAACGGGTTCTCCCGGGCCTTCTCGGCTTCGGGTGCCAGTCCGGCCCGATGGGATTTTGGGGCGTGACATTGTGCTGTAGAGAGGTGGTGATTCTCTGTTCCTGCAAAAACTTTAAGCTAAAATGATCAGTTTTTATGATAAAATATTGCGGGTGGAGGTAGTGTCTCAATTTGTCCACAACTTGCAATAGAGCAATCAACTCTTTCTCATAGGTGGACATGCCCAAATGCTTTTTACTCAGGGATTGACTCATGAAAGCTACTGGTCTCTTATCTTGCATCAAAACAGCTTCAATCCCAGTGTTGCAAGCATCTACTTCCAAAATAAAAACCTTAGTAAAATTAGGTAGTGCCAGTACAGGGGTACTGGTCATAACTCTTTTTAATTCCTCAAAATCTTTAGTAGTTTTTTCAGTCCACTGGAATTCTTATTTCTTCAGTAAATTAGTTAGTGGTTTACTCCAATATGCGTACCCCTTTACAAATTTTCTGTAGTACCCAGTGAGCCCCATGAAACCTCTTAACTCCTTCACGGTTTTAGGTTGTGGCTAGTCCACCATTACTGTAACCTTAGACTGATCAGTACTCACTCCTGCATCATTAATTACGTACCCTAAATACTCAACCTGAGATTGACCAAAGTTACATTTGCTCAACTTGGCAAAGAGTTTGTTTTGCTTTAACAGTTTCAACACAATTTCCAGGTGCTCGATATGTTCTTCCATAGATTTACTATATACTAGTATATCATCAAAAAACACTAGTATGAATTTTCTCATTTGATCTTTAAAAATAGTATTCATCAAGGATTGGAAGGTAGCAAAGGCATTGGTTAAACCAAAAGGCATGACTTTGAATTCCCATAAACCATGATGGGTTCTAAAAGCTGCTTTATGCTCTTCCCTGACTTCATTCTCACTTGATGGTAACCAGCCCTTAAATCCACCTTAGAAAATACAGTAGCTCCAGATAACTCATCTAAAAGATCATCAATCATAGGTATAGGGTATTTATTCTTAACAGTAAGATTATTCAATAACCTGTAATCAACACAGAGTCTCCAGGTAGAGTCCTTCTTTTTAACCAACAAGGTTGGGGATGCAAAAGGGGATTGACTAGGTATAACTGTTGAGGCCTTATGCATATCATTGATTATAGATTCTATGGAATTCTTCTGATCATAAGAATACCTGTAAGGCCTGAGATTGAAAGGCTGAGCTCCTGGAATCAGATTGATCACATGATCATAAGGTCTTTCTGGTGGTAGTTCTTTGGGTTCCAAAAAGATAAGGGCATGAATCTTCAGCAACTTCTGGATACCAGGATGTACTGTTTCTTGATTTTTTCTAGTCACACCAACATTTACCATAGATAGCTTAGCCACCACCTCACATGTACCACATTGTAGCATTCTTTTCAAAGCTTCAGTATCCACATGTGTAACTACATGATTTTCTGTCATGCCATACAATGTTATCATTCTCCTATCCACCATGAAACTTATGCTATGTGGTCTTGTGTGTAGGATAACTGGAGCAATCATATCAATCCAATCCATCCCTAGGATCATGTCATAACCCCCAACTTTCATCAATCTCAACTTGAAATTGAACTGCTCACCTTACATTTTCCATCCCAAGGAGGGACTCTCATACTGACAACTCATTGTTTGACTATTAGCCACTATTACACTCATAGACCTCCTCATTGGTTGGACGGGTAACCTAAGCATCTTAACAATGTAAGGGTCGATGAAAGAGTGGGTTGAACCACTATCAATTAGTATTGTTATTGGCATCTTACAAGCATACCCTACAATTTTAATTGTGGAACTCTTTTCATTGTCTGAACTTAGCCCCAATAAGGCATTTAAGGAAATCTCAGCTTATTCTTCCCCTCCCTCTTCCAATGTTTCAGGTACATCCACAAACTCTTCTGGTTGTTCTACCTCAGGTTCTACTTCAATCCCTTCAATAGTATGTAAGGTTCTTTGTTTACATTGGTGTCCAGGAAAGTACCTCTCCTTACATATATAGCAAAGACCTTGTTCCCTCAATGCTTCCAGGTTAGGTGGTAATGCATTTGGTTTGAAATGAGCTTTAACTTGTGGTTTTCGATTTGGGTAAGTGAGCCTCAAAGGTTGGTTTTGTAGGTTTGCAGGTGGTTTAGTGATGTGGAGTTATGGATTTTTTTTAGTAAACAGTGTTATTTAATGGTTTTGGATTGGGGCTTTGGTAAGTTCTGGAAGGAATCAATGGGATGAGAGCTTGAAACGATTCTTCATGTAATTTTGCTACTTCATAAGCTTCCATTTTGGTAGATGGATTTGCCAACTTCACCAGTGGTTTCAGTTCTGGTTTAAGTCCACTAATGTTGCTTGCTACATAGTGAGATTCATTCAACATTAGGTTAATGATGATCATATAGCCAACCAACTCCTTAAACTTTTTTCTGGTATTGATCTACAGTTCCCACCTGCACAAGTTTGTTGAATTCATCCACAATATCTCATGGTCTCATACTACCAAACCTCCTAAAAATTTCAGTACAGAATTGTTGTCAAGTTACCCTCCCTCTTTGATTAACTACATATCTATCAAACCATAAATCCACTTTATCACCCAGGTGCACAGATGCATAGCTAAGTTTTTTCTGCTCAGGGATGTTATATAATTCAAAAAACTTCTCACATTTTCGTAGCTAGCTCCTTGGATTAATTCCATCGAACTTTGGGAAATTGATTTTTGGTTTCAAGGTTCTCTGATTGCTAGCATTTTTCGAAGTGTGAACTATGGGTTTGGGTAACAATGGAGGTGGAGATGAATACGCTGGATTTCAAAATAAGGTTGGACTTGAAAACAGTGGAGCTGGTGGGAAGGTAAAACCCTTACCTACCTCGAAGATTGGAGAAGTGTACTGAGCTTGAGCTCTAACCTGTGAGGATTTCGTGTTGGATGGTTGAACCGCATTCAATTTGTTCTGTAAACCCTGGGTTCCTTCAGGTGTAGCGTGAGGAGTTGAATCCACCGGATGTGATATCGGAGAAGAAGGAATCGCTGGTAGCCCCAAATTCGAGATAATAACTTCCAGTTTCTTATTAGTTTCTCAAATTTCAGATAGCTGGGTATGAAATTGATCCTGATTCGCTTCTAGGGTTTCAAATCGTTTGCTCACATCGTCAACGAAAACTGAGAGTTGGCTTCGAACAGCTCGCATATCATCTTGCAGAGCTTGGAATTTCGGTGAAGAAGCCGTCGTTGGCGAAGGAGCAACCTGTCTCTGAGATACTATTTGTAACAAGAGTAATGCTCTTGTTACTAGAGAAGAAAGAAATGTTCAGTGAAGAGAGAAAAGGAGAAGAGAGAATCAAAAAATATTCTTCATTGTCTTCTCTGTTGACAAAATTCATACACATATAGATGGCACAATCATTCCCAATAGACAGTTGTCCCAACAGTAATTAAGCATAACTAACTCTAGGGACTAAAGGAAAATTACGAAAATAATACTTAATAAACTCAAGAGACTAAAGTTAACAACTAAAAACTCTTAAAATAAAAGTCACAATTGACAATTGTGACAGTAAAACACCTAATATGGTTTGGGAAAATATATTGCATTTAAATTCTTATATAGGTGCATACAATTTAAATTCATTAAAATAATAGATAGATTTATTTTTGCATATTCTTATAACATGAAAATCACTCAGCTTTACTCAAGTATCAATGAAGTCATTAAACTAAATATTTTATGTGGAAATAATACAACTTTGCTAAGGATCAGACATGTCATTGAATAAATATTTAGCCAAAAAGTCATTCAATTTTATTTAATTATATATCATATAAATATCTTTTATGTTTCCTCCTAATAACTCTATGTGATTTTAAGGCAAAGTTGAGTAAATTTTTTTTGTTGCCTAAAATGGCTTGAGTAACTTTATGATACTTAGATAAAATCGAGTGATACTTTTATTGCAAAAGATAATTTAGTGACTTTAAGATATAAAATAAAAGTTGAGTGATCATTTATAAAAACAACCCAAGTTATTAACACGAAAATGCTGTAAATTTTTCAATCTTATTATAATAGCAGTGAAACACCATGATATCATTTTAGGTACTCCCATCAACTATTGCTTTCATCATTCATAATGCATTGTATAGTTGGAGTTATCATAATCTTTCTTGACAAAATTGGTCAGAAATTGGGAAACAATTGGCATATAATTATGGAATTGACGGCAATTTCTATCTACTTCTCCTATTAAATTAGATGAGAGTAGATGGATGCATAGAACTAATTTATCATAAATATTCCCAAGAAAAATGCATGTTGCATCGATTCAACTACGTTTTCACTATCACTTCATGTCAACTTACCCAAGTTCTTTTATTGTTTTTTCGCTTTGATTCCAGATTTATTAATTTGAGCTGGAGAATTGCCGATTCAAACTCCTATATTTTAATTGGTATACCTTTATTTAATCAGTTTGTACATAATATAATATATATCAACCAAATTTGACATGTTAAAAGAATAAAATTGAGTTGTCTCGGAAATTTTAGTGGCTCGGTTAGTTGACTATCTGTACTTTCACCTTATTGGTGACAGTGGCGGAGCTAGAATTTTGACTAAGGGGATTCAAACTCGAAAGAAGTAAGCACATGAACTAGTCGAAGGGGGTTCAAAACCGAAAGAAATAAGCACACGAACAAGTCGAAGGGAGTTCAAAGTCAAAAGAAGTAGGCACACGAACTAGTCGAAGTACATAAGAAATAATTTTATCCATGTATAAATAGTATAATTTTCCATCGAAAAGGATTCAGATGAACCCCTTAGCCACAAGAGGGCTCCGCCCCTAATTGGCAAGAGATCAATTCATCACCTTATAATCCCCTCCTATTAAAAGAATATATATCAGCCAAAATTCTACATGTTAAAAGAATAAAACTGAGTTGTCTCCTGTTGGAATTTTCCCTTTATTAGGTAAACTTGATGATAATAGTTTCCTTTTCTTTCAATGTTTCAAGTACCAAGTGAAACTAATGACGGAAATCATGCAAGGGACATAAGAATATTAAGACATGTATGCATGCCTCTCCTATCTTTGTTTCTTGTAATGCAAAAGGACATTATAATTAGTTAGCCCCAACAAAATCAAAACATAAAAAAATAGGTATTTTAATACAAAAAAAAGGAGAGGAAATTAACGAAGAAAGTCATATGGGATAAAAGGAGAAACAAAATAACTACTAGTACAAGTATATTATTGGTACTGCTAACTAGAGTATTGTTTAATACGTTGGTGAATCTTAATTATTAATTAGTTGGCAAACCATAAATTGGATGTGGCAAGCACGAATTAGGAGCGAATATATATGTTGAACTTGTCAAGTGTTGGCACTGACTAATGAAAAATTAGAAGAGTTTTTTTTTTTAAAATAAAAAAAAATAAAAAAGGTAGGAGAAGGGGGATCGATCCTGAAACTCATATAGTGAACCAATCGAGCTACTAAAATTGGACGAGTTGTTCTATCTTCATTTTGTTTTTACAGTTTTTAGATGTCAACCGACCATGACATTTTTTTTTTCTTTTGTTGAATTTTGGCCGAATAAATGAAGAATTAGTCATTTTAAAAATGAAAGAAGGCACTTCGAGTTGAATTTTATTTGTTTTCTCTACAAAGGATAAATGAAGAGGAAAAACAACAGTATATAAAAGTTTGATGAGTTATATTTTAACAGAAATAACGACCAGATGCTAGCAAAATCATAACCAGATCAAACACATAAAGAAAGAGAAACGAAGAACAAGGGAATGGAAGAAATGAATTAATTACTTCCTCTATCCAATTTTATATGCTATCATTTGAATTTCGTGAGTCAAACTTTTTAATTGTGATCATGAATTAAGACATAAAACCTTGATGCTTCCGGAAATTATATATTTTTAAAAATATAGTATAATTGGCAATCCAAAATATTTATAAGACATATAAAAAAGATGTAGTCGAAAAACTTGTTTAACTCTTAAAGTACGGAAAAGGCCACATAAATTGGACGAAATAAGTAATAAATATAAAATGATGGTCTTGCAAAATAAGCATAATCAACAAAATTAACCCAAATATCTGAGTATATGGCGTTAAATGATGACGTGTGCGCACATAATTGAGATTAATTTGTGGTAGCTCCAACGAATATTGTTACAAGTTTTGCTTATAGGATGATGAAAATATTTAGAAAAGCTGCATAAATTGGGGAAGTAATATATTTGCTTTGATAGTGTACTTACTATTCTTAAAAATATCAAATCTCCCACTTAGTTATTACTCGGATTGTGGCAAATTCTTTTAGGATTTTACAAAGAGGAAGAAGATAAAATTTCCTAATTTTCTTTTCTTAAAAATTAACTTGTATTAATTACGGCTATTTATTTGGCACAAGAGTTGTTTAAAAAATATTCTTATATTAGTACTTAGTAAAAACGTGAAGAAGCACGCAACATGCTGCTTCAACCGTGATTTATTATATCGGTCAAATTTTCTCTCACTCAAATATTAACCTATAAAACATTAATCAAGTGTATACGTTCGTTTGGATAAGAGTGCGCTCCTTTAAATGGAAAATGTTAGTCTAGATTTAAGCATGCTTTTATAGAATTGTTACCAACGGGTTTGCATCTAACTTTGTCCTCTCTCACATAAACAATTCTCTTCAATGATGAGCAACTATATTAGAGCCACTTGAGAACCTCAAATATTTTCTTTTAAAGAAGGGACTATATTGATGGAAAAATGGGTGAAACAAATTGCAAAGGGATTATATATGTCCCGATTAATGTCAAATATTGCTTCATTTGGAGAATTGACGGTGTAGCAAGGCATTCACAAAAATAAGTTACATATAATTTATTACGTTTTACAATCCAATTTATATGATATATATTTCTTTTTAATTCGTCCCTAAAAGAACTTCATTTTTTTATAATTAAAAATGACTTAAAACTTTAAAATTTTCTTTTACCCTTAGACCGCAAATTTTTAAAATCTTCTTTTATTTCTTGTAGGCCAAAGTCATCGACGGACACTCAAACTTATTGCGAAAATTCACTTAGGCCCCTAAACTAAGGTCTGTTCCTATCATACCCCTAACCCCCCAAATTTTGTTCCAATTGGGCATTTTATTCCCTATCAGCAAAAAGGTCAAAGGGTGTGTTGCACACACGCGATGATGTGGCAAGATGAGCTAATTGAAAGCTGACACGTGGCATTGTGGGTTCAATAATTATTAAAAATTAATTATAATTTTTTTAAAATAAGTATATAAAAATGGTATTGAGGATCCAAATTATTAAAAAATAATTCTAAATTTTTATTTAAAAAATAAAAAACTGATTATTTTTAAAAAAATTATAATTTTTTTAAAATTAAATAAATTATTAAAAAATTATTTTTAAAAAAAATTATAAATTTTTTTAAAATATGGCATTGAGGATATAAATTATGAAAAATAATTATTAAATTATTTTAAAAAAAATTGTTATTAAAAAATTTTTGAGGCCCTTAATGCCACTTGACAACTTTTTATTCGTTAATTAGTAAAAAGAAATGCTCCTCACGCGCCTTCCACAATGACACTGCACGCGCGGTGCCACATAGGCAAAAAATGTCCAATTGAAACAAAATTTGGGTGTTTAAGGGTCTGATAGGAACAGGCTTTTGTTTAAAGGTCTAAGTGAATTTTCGCAACAAGTTTAAGTGCGTATCGATGCCTTTTGCCTTACTTGTCCTGAGATTCCTTTCTCGAGGCAAATGCAACAAAAAAACAATAGATGAAAAGCTTGGTGAAGTGATATCAAAATTTTAAAGGTCCATTCTGGAAGGCATAATTAAAACAAAAGACAAGATTCATATTAGGCTAAGCAACAAAGAAGGAAGGAGATTGTGAAAGCGAGATGAAGTGTAATTTACTTTTGTCTATTCTTTCCACCCAAAATCTTCTTTGGACACTGGGAAACTAAACAAAAGAATAAAATAAAATCAGATTCATCAATTTTCTTCTAGAAAGAAAATTGATGTTTGAAAAGATAGCAGCCAAGTGTTATTGCAAATTGATTTGGAGTACCGTACTGTTATTTTAAATTTTTGTGGGATGAAAAAACTAGTCTATGCTCATCAAAATTGTATCAAATGTATCACGCAAATGCTTCTTGTAATGGTGATTGGAAATCAGTACCATTTTGACATCATTCAACTTCTGATCTTTCCAAGAAGGATCACAAGCAATGGCATGTAGTGTTGATGTATACTCGAATCGAATGCTGCTGAAGAGCCGTTCAACGATTGAAAGGACATCATTTGAACATAGTTGATATTGCAGGGTACATAAAAACAAATTAAATTCTTCCATGATAAAAAAAAAAAAAAAAAAACAGATTTATACTCGAAAAATTATTTGTATTCCTCGAACTTTATCTACCAATTCTCAATCAAAGTTCAGCTGTATTTTCTTATTCTCATGATCACATTCATACAAGAACTAGGACCACAAGATCCTGAGATGGTGAGACCATGAGAATATTTCCATGTATTTGAATCGTAACAAATTAGATTTCCCTATTTTTCTTGTGAGCACGCTAGAGTGTCCAACATTATTAATTAGAAGAATCAGTTGAACAGATCGTCGTTGTTTTTGGCGATCCTCAACTGATCATGACCTACTGTTTGAGGTTGAGTTAAGTTTGAGATAGATTTTTATCATGGTACAAAAGTTAAACTCATACTTACTCTTGATTTAATTATCCAATGTTGAGCCCCATGTTATATTGTACCAACTCCAAATATACAGTCATGGTTATGCAAGAGGATGTTAGATTGTCCTACATCAGTTGAGGGAATAAGTTGCTATATCTGATATCTCCTTATACATTTTTAAATAATTCTTAATTCATGAGCTAACTTTTGAAGTTAAGTTAGATTCAATGCCGAAAGAAGGGTGCATTATTTAGAAAATTAAATGTTTTCATGTCAATTCCTCGCAAAACTCTTATGAGAAAGTTATTCAAGCAATTCCAAAAGCATTTGTTAATCTCATTTCTTACCAAAACTTGCAATCTGCAAGTAAAGATGCTAAATAGTTAGATAAAATCAACAATACAAGCATCAACAGTACTTTTGTCTGCTAATTCTAAGACTAGGAAAGTAGAATATAGGAAGATAAGTGCTCTTAATCTATTGTGATTAGGCATCCTTCCTCTACTTATAGCAACACTTCAAACAACTTATATACTCTAAACAGAATCCTCAGCACCATCAAGATGATCTAGATTGTGTGGGATTATTTTCGGGATCCATTTCTCTCCTTGCAGAAAGTTACGCACAGTAAACTTGGATGCTTCATTTCCACTAATGACTTTCGACCATTTCACTCTACCTCTTGTATTGGACCCTCGTCCTCTATTCTTATACTCCGCCAAATATATGTTGGTCACTTCCGGGTTCGAAAGCCAACCTTTTGGGTCAATAAAATCATTAATATAACTCGACATAATTACCGCCTTCCCTTGATTTTTCCAGGGCCAGCCTAAGAAACTTGCCCCATCTGACCTATTAAAACCTGGTTCGGGATATATTTTACAATTCTGAAGAACTATCCCTGGATTTGAAGTAATGTTGTCTGCACCTGGTGCAAGTATTCTGATTTCTTGTCCATGTATAGGTTTTCTTGCTTCCACAGAACACTTTTGAAAAATGGCTCGTCCATTACCACTGATAAAATCGATCGTGCCAGAAATATGGCATCCTCGGAAAAATGCATAGTCTAGGGCAAAAATTGTATCCTGATAACCTTCAAAACGACATCGAAAAAATGAAGCATACCCTCGAAATGGAGCAGTGGTTAATGCAGCCGTTTGGCCATTTTTTGCCCCAGCGGTATTTCTGATTGTCATCAACATTCCAATGAAACCACTGCCGTATACTTCTGCGAACGAAATCAAAATTTTTGTTAAGAGCGTTCAAAATTTAATAGAGACCTAGGAAAAACACTTTTTGACCTTATTTTTGTAAAAATAAATTTAGTTTGTCAATATTTTGGTGAAGGGAGTAATTGATGAACAAGGAATAGGGAGAAATTTACATACCTAATGTGGCTGTGTTAGGCGTTGGAAATCTTTTACTACTTTTACTAGCTGAAATTATTGTGACTCCCATACCATCACCAACAAGTGCTATATTTGTTTTGTCATATGGAATTGTGACATTTTCATAGTAAATTCCTCGTTTGACATGTATATAGTATGGTTTGGTTCTCATTTTTGGAGCTGCATTTATCGCTGCAGCGATAGTTTTGTATTTCCCTGACCCATCTTTTGCTACTGTTGAATCGAATTTCAAACAATTCCCTGCACTCCACCATAGCATCACCATGATTGTCAAAATTCCCATCTCTTTCCATTCCATTACCATTTTTCCTACATTAATTTAAAAAAATTAATATACAAAAATACAAAGGAAAAAACTGGTGAATTGACTCATTTGAGTGCTAATTTAGGATGTGTTTGGGTTGACTGAAAAAAGTTCACAAAATTTGTGTCATTTTCCAGCTATAAAATAGACTTTTCTTTAGTACCAAACACATTCTCACAAGTAGATCTTAATTCATAATAATGGTCTTCATTCATAATATCAGGTCTTAATTCATAATAATGGTGAAAATCACAAAAGTAGAATCCATTAAATTATAGATCCACCTCTTTCCCCACCCCCAAAAATCTGAAAACCATTAAAGTAGATAACTAGTTTAGTGAAAAAAGAATTCACAGGAAAAAAAATACAAAGATTTATTAAGAGACTTTTATTGGGGCAAAAAAAATACTAAAGGACTAATATATCTGAACAATAGTACAGCAATTGGAGGACTAGTGTACTGAAATCATTAGCATCAACATACCACCGAATTTACAAACTTTGATGATTATGTGGACGTATATATGCAAAACTCGCAAATAATTATTTAGTGATAATTAAACAATACATTGCGAACCAACAAATAAATGTGATTATAGAAAACTGGTGAAAGTGAAATATGAAATTGTAAAGGCCTTCATCATCTTCATTATATAGGCACAAGTGACAGAAAGAGTAAATACGTCTGACTTCTGAGCTGACTTTTGATATTTAGATGTAACGGTATTAACTTATACATTAAAGTAGTAGCTACTAAGAAGTCAAAATTTCTTCAGATTTAGTTAATCAATTTTGTCTGGTAATGTCATATTGAATATCTCCTTCCGTTATTTTTTACTTGTGACCGTTTCCTTTTTGAAATCAAACACTTGAGCTTTGACCATTTTAAGAAGAATAAATTCATAATATTAGCACTTTAATGTAATCTAACCTAATTTAACTTTAAAAATAAGTTAAATGACTCTTGAAAATACGTGACAACTAAAAAAAACGAAAGTAGTGTTTTCTTAAGGAGGTCAATTCAAGTTTCAAGTAGTGACAAATCAAACTTATAATTTATGGGTTTAAATGAGTTTAGGTCCTATAATGATCTCTTTTTGATTGCTAATTATCCTACTGTGCTAAGCCCATCGTCACCATGCCGTCCCTCTTTCATTTCCAATAAACCAACCTACGTGAGAACATATAGCATTTGTTAATCTCATCTTTAACCATAGCTTGCAATCTGCAAGTGAAATGCTAGATGAGTTTCAAGCCCAAAACCATGGTCATTACAATCACAATCATAGGCATTTCTCGTATGTTTACTTCTTCATATTTTGAACTTTCTTAGTGAAAATTCTAATTCCACTACTTAAGCGTCACAAGGTTAGTGATAAAAGCAACAAAATTTTAGACTAATAATTCTAAGATTGAGAAAACAAGTGCTCGTAATTTATTGTGATGATACATCCTTTCTCGACTGATAGCATGTTGTCGAATCGATACACTTTAAATGACATATATATTCTAAAAAGAATCAAAAGAAAACAACACTTATGAATCGCTAAACAGAATCCTTAGCACCATCAAAGATCTAGATAGTAAGGGATTATTTCGGGGATCCATGTATCACCTTGCAGAAAGTTGCGCACAGTGAACTTGGATGCTTCTTCTTCATCAATGACTTTCGACCAATTTACTCTGTCTTTGGTATCGGAACCTGGTCCTCGATTATCATACTCCGCCATATATATGTCTGTCACTTCCGGGTGGGGAGCAAAGCCTTTCGGGTCAATAAAATCACCGATGTAACTCGACATGATTACTCCCTTTCCTTGATCTTTCCAGGGCCAGCCTAATACACTTGAAATTTCTTCCTTGTTAAAATCAGATACAGGGAGTATTGTACAATTCTGAAGAACTAGCCCTGGATTTGAAGTAATGTTATCTGCACCTGGGGCAAGTATCCTGATTCCTTGAGATTTCATGGGTGATCTTGCATTAACAGCACTATTCTGAACAATGAGTCGTCCACTACCAGTGATAAAATCGATCGTGCCAGAAATGTTGCATTCTCTGAAAAATGCATAGTCTAGGGCAAAAATTGTATCCTGGTAACCCTCAAAACTACATTGATAATATGAAGCAACACCATGATAAGGAGCACTCGTCAATGCAGCAGCTTGAGCACCTTCTGCTCCAGCCGTATTTCGGATTGTCATCGACATTCCAACGAAGCCACTGCCATATACTTCTGTTCATGAATCAAACTTAACTACATTAGACATCGTAACTCTTTGCCTTTAACCTGATTTATTTTGATTAGACTGTTGTTTACTGTTTACCATAATTTATTAAATATTTAAATCGTGGTCTAATGATTCTGAATTTTTAGATCCTGGTCGATCTAAATGGTTCATGAATCGCAATATAAATAGAAAAGAAGGCTTCATTTACTAAATTCTTGTTTCAATGGGTCCTCGCTTAAAAAATTAAAAAGCTGGAAAAAAAAATAAAAAAAATCACCTCAACAAGGTTCAAACCTAGGACGTCCCTTTAGTGGAAAAACTTAAGATCAACTTAAATGTCAGTGCACCCAAACAACTTTGTTTAGTTGGTGCATTTATATATTTTTTATGTAATTATATCTATTCCTCGTCGAGTTTAATGAATACCAGAGCACCCAAAAAATATATGTAGGTAGCCCCTGCCTCAGATAGGCGGGATAAGATGAAATATTTCAAAATTATGTCTGAAATTACACTTTTAATGTATTTGGATAACAGTATAAATTTATATTTTCAATCAAACAAAGTATGAATTTCAATTTGAACCCTGAATATCCCTCTTCCTGTTTGGGATTATTATTTTATTTCACCTCACGAGTGGGATACGGTATAAACTAGTTCAAAAATTATAGTCACAAAACTATAATTCCAGAATAATTCAATCCTCTTACTAAACTACATCTAAAAGTTTTTCCAAACTACTAATATTACAATGAAAGGGAATAATTGATAAATTTTGCAACAGGGAGAGATTATTTACCTAATGTAGCTGTGAAAGGGGTAGGCAATACTTTGCCACTTTTATTTGCTGCAATTATTGTGACTCCCATACCATCACCAACAAGGGAGATATTTGTTTTATCATCTGAAATGGTGACGTTTTCATTATATATTCCTCCTTTGACATGTATAAAATATTGTTGTGAACTCATTTTGGGAGCTGCATCTAACGCTTCAGCGATGGTTTTGTAATCGCCTGAACCATCTGTTGCAACTATTGTATCGAACGTAAAACAATTCCCTTCACTCCACCACAACATCACCATGATTGTGAAAATTCCCATATATTTGCATTCCATCTCGATTTTTCCCTACATTAAAAAAAATAAGTCATTTTATTTGAAAGAATAAGTCATTTTCTAGAAATAAAACACCATCACAAAATGATTTTATTGCCTTATTTATTTTCATTACGTTAATCTGATTAAAATAGTTTTTAAAAAATTTAATGAAACAAAATTTCTCCTAAAAATGTTTTTCTTTAGTACCAAATGCATTCTTAGTGTAGAATTGCTATAAGACATCCTAAAGTGCAAAATTTGATTTTGAACGGATTTTTCAGTTGTCCTTTCCCTTACCCACATTAGTTGAAGTACTCATTCAACTACAAGTTCATCTCACCTTATAACTTTCGACATTAAGTATAGTTATAGCCTGCATATATGTAAAAACTTATAAAATCTCAACAAATATTAAACCTAAATTCATAATAATGGTGAAAATCTCAAAATTTGAATCCATTAAATTATAGATCCACCTCTTTTCTACCCCAAAACTCTGAAAAATATTAGAAGTAGATAACTAGCTTAGTAAAGAAAAATCCACAGAAAAAAGTATAAAGATTCATCATGAAACTTTTTATTGAAAAACAAAACAGCTAAAGGATTAATACATGTGGACGATAGTATATCAATTATAGGACTAGTTCTGAAATCATTAACATCAACTTACAACGAAATTTATAGACTTTGATGCTTATATGGGCGTATGTATTCAAGACACAAATAATTATTTAATGATGAACTAAATGTATTGTGAACCCTCAACTCTAAATGTGATTATAGAAAACTCATGATAGTGAAATATGATATTGTAAATGCCTTCATCTTCATTAAATAGGCACAATTATAGATTGAGTAGATTCAACTGAAATGATTTTTAGTATATAAATGTACCCGTATTAAGACATACATTTAAGTAGCTACTTAAATACTCCCTACATTCCAAAATAAATGAATTGTTAAGCTATTTTTTATTGTCCAAAATAAATAAATTGTTCAATTTTATCCTTTTCATTTAATGAGGTTTGTAAGTGCTTCACATAAACTAGAAGAGTAATTTAAGAACCTTAACTATAATTTATGTCCCAAAATTTTTTTTAAAGGATGTGTTACACCCCAACAATTAAATTATTTTGAAATGGAGGAAGTATCAAATTTGCATCAGATTTAGTTAATAAATTTTGTTTGGTAATTTCACTCTAAAAATATTTGACATTAAAATTGGCAAATTTAAATATAATAACCTCGTCAAGTTTGGAGTCAATCAAAATATGCCCTCAAACTAAAAAAAGTACTAATCTATGCCATATAAAAAGAAGTATCAAAATAGGCTTTGTGCACTTAATAAGTGCACAATACCTTTAGATTTTGACGGAAATCTTACCAAAGGCGTCAAAAAGGAGAAGATCAAATTGTGCACTAAATAAGTGGTGCACAATTCATTTTTTTTATGGATTCAATTCAATTTTTTATGAATTGTGCACTTATTTAGTGCACAATTCTTTTTATTCAACATTGTGCACTTATTTATGAAACAACTCTTTTTTAATTAAAAAAAAAAACATTGTGCACTTATTTAGTGCACAATTTATTTATTTCATATGCCAATTTTTTTAAAGACTATTTATTTCACACAAGATTATATTTGTTTGGTTCCACAATTTTTTTACATTTTTAGTCTTTAAACACAAAAAAATAGCTTAAGTTATATGTATGTAAGTATGAATATATACTTGATGATGTAACAAGTGTTTGAATCTGTGAGCCTGGTAACTATTTGTGCTAGTAGCACCCTACAACAATGAAGTATACTTGCAATAAGGAGATTGGCTGCTATCTCGTTTTTTATGGTCTTTTATGTTTACTAAAGCATGAAGGCAAATACATATTTAGTTCCATGCTTCTGGGCTATTTCTGCTTGGAAAGCGTAGTACGTGTAACTGCAGTAGTTTTCATTTCATGTTTAAAGAGTAAATTCGATCATTCCTTGTCTTTCTTATCGTGTTGAGTATTTTGTTCTCTTTGATGTTCTTCAATTTCTATTCAAACGGGATTTGGTGCTGAGTAGTTTATAGTGCAGGTACACTAAATATTACTAGTACTATTTTCTTTCTATGACCGGAAAATTTGTTTGGAGTCGATCTTTGAACCAATCATAGATCACTTGGCACGTGAAATATAATCTTGGATCACTTGTGTTTACAAAAGCATGAAGGCACGTGAAGTATAACTTAAGCTGTTTTTTTTTTGTGTATAAGACTAAAAATATAAAAAAAAATAGTGGAGCCACAAATAAATATAAACTTGTGTGAAATAAATACAATCTTTAAAAAAATTGGCACGTGAAATAAATAAATTGTACACTTATTTAGTGCACAATCTATTTATTAATAGATTGTGCACCAAATAAGTGTACAATATTGAATAAAAAGAATTGGGCACTAAATAAGTGCACAATTCATAAAAAATGAATTGTGCACTTATTTAGTGCACAATCTGATCTTTACCTTTTTTAACGCTGTTGGTAAGACTTCCGTTAAAATCTAAAGGTATTGTGCACTTAATAAGTGCACAAAGCCTATTTTGGTACTTCTTTTTTTATATGGCATAAATTGATACTTTTTCTAGTTTTAGGGCATATTTTGGTTCCGAACTCTAAAGTTTCAAATAGTGACCAATCTAACTTATAAATTATAAATTTATGTGAATTTAATAGCTTTTTTCCTCACATCTTACGAATTCATGTGAATTCATAAGATTTTGGCAAGAGAGCGGGGGGATGGTGGAGGGTGCTCAGAACATTACGAGGATAAAGATTTAAAAAATTAAAAAAACTACAATATTTTGGTCTAACGATAATTCTAAGATTGAGAACTCGAATAGTAGCATATAGGAAGATAGGTGCTCTTAATCTATTGTGATGAGACATATCCTTTCTCGCCTTATAGCATTTTGTCGAATCGATACACTTCAAATGACACACATATTCTATGAAGAATCAAAATTCAAAATCAAACATGCATGTCTAGCCATTCATGAATTCCTAAGCAGAATCCTCGGAGTCATCAAGATGATCTAGATAGTGAGAGATTATTTTCGAGATCCATTTATCACCTTGCAGAAAGTTGTACACAGTAAACTTGAACGTTTCTTCTTTATCAATCACTTTCGACCATTTTACTCTGTCTTTGGTATCTAACCCTGGTCCTCTATTATTATACTCCGCCATATATATGTCCGTCACTTTCGGGTGCGGAGCCCAGCCTTGCGGGTCAGTAAAACCACTTATATAACTCGACAGGCTTACTCCCTTCCCCTGATTTTTCCATGGCCAGCCTAGGACACCAGAAAATTCTGTCCTATTAAAACCTGATACAGGGAATAATTCACAATTCTGAAGAACTAGCCCTGGATTCGGAGTATTCTGATCTGCACCTGGGGCAAGTATCCTGATTCCTTGCCCTTCCATGGGTGATCTTGCTTTAACAAAACTATTCTGAAAAATGACTCGTCCACTGCCACTGATAAAATCAACAGTGCCGGAAACGTTGCATTCTCTGAAAAATGCAAATTCGGAACCATTCTATGCCACCAAATTAAAAAAGGCACCAAACTATGTCATATATTTAAAAGAGTACCAAACTATGTTTAACTCACAAAAATTGTGAGTTATGCACAAATATTTTTAACGGAAGGCAGCTGACAATGTTAAATTTTTAGAAAAATGCATAACTCATGTGAGTTATTCATTCTTATTTTAGCATAACTCAGAAAAATTGTGAGTTACACATTTTATTTTAAATATCTCACAAAAATTGTGAGTTATGCATTTTTATTTTAACATAACTTACAAAAAATTGTGAGTTATGCATTTTATTATAACATAACTCACAATTTTTGTGATTTATGCCTTTTATTTTAATATAACTCAGATAAATTATGAGTTATCCATTCTTTTGTGAGTAATACGTTCAATGGCTGAATCATAGTTAATACGTTCATTGTGATTCTCAATTATCTACTCCAAAATTGCTAAGAGAGCATTACTGGCTTAGAAAGAACTTCTAGACAGTTTATCTAGCAGGTGAAAAGTAAACAAATCGTATAAAGAAGTGCAACCGAAATTTCCATTAACAGATCATTTAGGCATACCATCCAAACCGTAGAATTGTTAGGGTTTTTGCCCTGATTTTTTTACTATATTTAAATTTTATTTTTTCTTAGAAGGAAAATAAAAGTTATCATAATTACTTTTACTTTTTCTGAAAGAAAAAGTAAAATTCTTTTCCATATTTGGCTACATCTATAAATAAAAGACCCCCCTTCTCATACCATAACACAATAGCATCCACAATGTAGTCATTAAAGGGTCTTTGTTTAGGAGGAGATTTCTCCCAATAGGTTTAATGTGCTTTGATATTAAACTTTATAATATGTAGGCCGATTGGCCAAAACATATAATAATTTAATCCTTTTAGTATTGTTTTTCGTTGTCATTTTATTTATCGTCTCATAGTTTGCAACTAATAGCTTCCGCATGACGCCCTCTCAATTTCGAACCCAACAAATGGTATCAGAGATTACGGTTCAATGGTCCAATGGTATGATGAGACGAGATTAAACAGGTTCAAAGCGGTTCCCACATTAGTTGACATACCCTTTCGTTACGCGTTCATCTGCCCGTATAACTTTCGACATGAAGGATAGTCACAACCAACATAGGTAAAAACTTACTAAAATCTCAACAAATTAAATATTAGTCTGAATTCATAGTAATGATAAAAATATCTTAAGCTGAATCTATTAAATTAAAGATCCACCTCTTTTCCCACCCCCAAAAAACAGAAAAACATTAAAGTAAATAACTAGTTTGCTAAAGACAAATTCACATAAAATACAAAGATTCACTAAGAGACTTTTATTTTAAAAAGCAGCTAAATGACTAATATATCTGAGCAATAGTATAGCAATTTTAGGGCTAACGTACTGAAATCATGACCATCAACTTACAAGAAAATTGATAAACTTTGATGCTTAAGTGGGCATATATGTTCAAGATACACAAATAATTATTTAATCATGAACTAAATACATTGTGAACCTTCAACTATAAATGTTATTATAGAAAACTGATGAAAGTAAAAATATGAAACTGTAAATGCCTTCATGTAGATTCCTATGAAATGATTTCTTGGTATATAGATGTACCGGTATTAATACATACATTAAAGTATCTACTTAGATGTAAAATTTGCCTTTAGCATTAAATATGATTTATCATTCAATGTATTTCCTAAAATATTAAATTTATTATATTCAAAAGATAATATGATAAAATCATCTATATCATTTACTATTTCTAAATCTATGTATCAAGTCAATAATGGACAACTATTAATGAACGAATGAGTAATTAATAAATTTTGTTTGGTAGCTTCACTCTGAATATATTTGACATTATTTAAAATAGGCAAATTTAAATATAATAACCTCGTCAAGTTTCAAATAGTGACAAATCTAACTTATGACTTTTTAAGAATTCAATAGCTTTTTTTCATACCTTATGAATTTATGTGAATTCAATAGCTTTTTCCTCATATTTTATGAATTTATGTGAATTTAATAGTTTTTCCCTCATATTCCCTCCGTTTCATTTTACTTGAGTTTTTTTTACTTTGCACAATCATTAAGAAAAACATCAATTAGAAGTATATTTTACAAAATTAACTCTATTAATGATGTTTTGAAACTCTAAAGATAACTATTACTATATTAGTTAGTTATTTAATCTTGAGGATAATTTGGGAAAGAAGTAATAAAACACTCTTGATTTGTGAAAATGAAAAACTAATTTGAAATAAACATATTTAGAATGAAGGTAAAATAAAATAGAACGAAAAGGAGTACTTACTAATATTTTCTTTTCCTCTCAATTGTTAACTATCAGGTTTTTCTCTACCCATCGTCACCATGACATTACTCTTCTAATTTCCAATCAAACAACCTACATGGAGCATTTAATTTGTTAATCTCATTTTTTTTATCAAAGCTTGCAATCTGCAAGTAAGATGCTACATGAGTTTCTAGCCCAAAGCCTGGTTACAACAAGGCACTTTGGGGGGAGAAGGTGGGGGGGGGGGGGGGGGGGAGCAACACGATTTTGGTCTAATAATAATTCTTCGATTGGGAAATTGGATAGTGGCATATGGGAAGCTAGGTGCTCTAAATCTATTGTGATGAGACATATCCTTTCCCGACTTACAGCATTTTGTCGAATCGATGATACACTTCAAAATGACATATATATTTTGTGAAAAATCAAAATCAAACATGCACGTCTAAACACTCATGAATTCGTAAGCAGAATCCTTAGAGTCATCAAGATGATCTACATAGTGCGGGATTATTTTGGGATTTATCTATCACCTTGCAGAAAATTGCGTACAGTAAACTTGAACGCTTCTTCTTTATCAATGACTATCGACCATTTTACTCGGTGTTTGGTATTGGAACCTGGTCCTCTATGTTTATACTCTGCCAAATACTTGTCAATCCCGGGTTTGGAGCCCAGCCTTTCGGGTCAATAAAGCCACTTATATAAATCGACATGATTGCTCCCTTTTGGTGGCCAGCCCAACAAACTTGAAAACTCTGACCTATTAAAACATGATATTTTACAATTCTGAATAACTAGCCCTGGGGCAAGTATTCTGATTCCTTGCCATTTCATTGGTGATCTTGCTTTAACAATAATAATTTACGTCGATAGTTGTCCACTATTGAATTGACATACATATTAAGCAACTATAAATAATAAGAATAATTTTACTTTTTAATATAATAAATTTGTTGTCATGTGAAATGCGTTGACTAGTGAATAGTATAAAAAACAAAGATAAAATGAGTTGAAAAGAATAAATTATGCATTGATTTTTCAAACTGTATAAGTATTGCTGAGCATCTATTTTTATAATAGTGAACAAGTATTGTTGGACAGATGGAGTATTTTAAAATCAACCGTGCCAGAAACATCACATTCTCTGAAAAATGCAGAGTCTGTTTGGGCAAAATTTGTGTCACTGTAATGCCATTTGTTTACAATTCATGATTCATTGGAACCGACTTTTAATGGCTATAACTGAAATACTGAAATTTGTGTCAGAAAAAAATGTAATGTGTTTTGTAACATTGAATAGTTGTATATAGTTCTCGTTGTTTATTGTTGATTTGGGTCATATGGTTTGGTTATTTTGAGCAAGTATAAATGGAAAAAGAGAAAATGGCCAAAAGCCCCAACCTTTAACCAAAATCTCAACTACACACTTATATTTTGCAGTAAAGGTTGGAAGGGTTTTCGGTCATTTTCTCATGGAAAAATGAAAATGGGCATGGTATTTGGGCTTAGTGAAGAGGAAAATATTTGGGCCACAATTTGTTCCTTCTTTAACACAGATACATTTATGTACTTTTTTTTCGGAAAGATACAACTGTGTACTTAAAAACGTTATGATTATTTTATGAAAATTACATGAATATAATCTTTTAAATATTTAATTATACTGTGTATAACTTTTATATTTCAATATATATTTTCTAATTAAATTCACAATAAATAAGAAAATATTCATCCTTCATCACATTTTTTTGATTTGATACTTTTGATTGTACGTTTCTTCCTCATTCTTTCAAGTTAATTTATAAAATTCTACTCAATCGTTTTAAAAAGTTTGATTTATTTTTTGAAACGAGCAGTTCTAGTCATTTTAGTTAACTAGTTTAGGTGTACGCGCCTTACCCGTGTAACTCACTTTAGTGAGTTTACACGTTACATTAAATAGAATATTTGTTTAATTAAATCTAACATATACAAACAAAATTCTCAACGCCAATCAAAATTTATCTACCACTTGTAAACTACAACAAAACAATACGATGATAGAGATATCAAAATAATACAATTAAACCTAACTTTTGCAAAAGATTTTTCTCAAAGTCGATTGACATTCATCTGTCACTTGTCAACTACAATTAATAATACGATAATAGTGATATCAAAACAATACAACTAAATCTAACCTTTACACACACAAAAAAAATTCTCAAAGTAGAGACATCAAAACAATACAATTAAATCTAAACTTTTCCTAAAAAAAAAAATTCAAAGCCGACCTACATTTATCTACCATCTGTAAATTACAACAAAATAATACGGTAATAAAAATATCAAAATAATATAATTAAATTTAATCTTTACACAAAAAATTCATAACAAAACTTTGTGTAAAGGTTATGATCAATAAAATCAAAACATAATATAAATAGAAATTTGAAATTCAAAAATCACAAAGTTACCCAATAACAAAGCTATGATCACAAAATGTTATTACTCAAATAAAGTATTCTTACAAACCTAAAAACGGACTTATAAAATTAAAAAAAAAATAAAAATATAAAGACTATTAAACTAAAACATTATAACAAAAGCATAATAGTGATACCTAAAAAAGAAAAAGCAATACCTTTTCTCTGGGGTGAAATCCAGTACCTTTTTTAATTGAAATACACGAATTGCATTTATATTTTGGAAGATTTTTTTTCTTTGTTCTTCCTTTAGAAGTCTTAACCTAATTTATGTAAAATAGTTTTTCAATTTTTTAAAAATATTTAGAACTTTACCTTATATAGAAATTTTCTTATATAATAATTTCTTTGAAGTTGGATTTTCTTGCCATAAATTTAGGAATTCAACTAAATGTAGAAAATCTTCTTTATAATA
Source organism: Capsicum annuum (assembly GCF_002878395.1). Classification (NCBI taxonomy): domain Eukaryota; kingdom Viridiplantae; phylum Streptophyta; class Magnoliopsida; order Solanales; family Solanaceae; genus Capsicum; species Capsicum annuum. Next base: position 138,658,562 of record NC_061112.1, read on the forward strand.
TATATATATATATAGTCAATATTCAATATTAAAAATTGATTAAAAAAATATGAAAAGACGATTTTGTCTATTACGAAATCTTTTAATGAAGGGCAAAAAGTTCAAATCACTTTTCTAAAGATTTTCACACTTTTAATATATTATAGATTATTGATTTTGAGTAATTTTGTAAGATGAAACAATTTTGTGTACATTTTAACTTATTTTATATATTTTTAAAAAAATATATAATTTTATCTATTTTATTATATTAATTATAAAATTTTTAAGAGTTTCAAGATTCACGTGATTTATGCCCAATGCCTGGCTTCGTATCAAGTAAAGTATTTCATTTGCGATCTTATCTCTTAAAATACTAAATATACAATATGTTGGACATGTACATTTAACACTACTTCATAGCTAATGCTTATTTAAGTTTAGACATATGTATCGATATAAAATACTCCCTCCGTTTAAAAAAAAATGACCTA
>NC_061112.1:138659134-138679851 GCF_002878395.1 Capsicum annuum
ATATATATATATATATATATATATATATCCAGCGTCTCCTATCGGAAGTCTATTTGGCATATATTTAGTCTTATTATTGTTATGATACTGACTGGAATAGTTTTTTTCTTTCTTAAATTTGGGTAAGAAATTACCATATTGCATAAGCCCTGTGGAGGAACTTTCCTCTTTTTTTGGATTCTTAAAGTTTCCTTGCGGTCCTCTCGTATCTCCACTGTTCATGAGAACATGGTAATTTTGATCTTTTTAAACCTGTCAAATGGGTCGGGTTGAACCGGCTCGGCCCATTAAGCCCGCCCGGTGCAGTGAGCCCACGGGCTGGCGGTCCCAGGCTGGACCATTTTTTATTTTGAGCCCAGTTGATCTGGCTCGAACTCAACTCGGACCAGGCCCACCGATTGCCCGGTAATATTTTTTTTAATTTAATTCTTGAGCAAAACTAGCGGTTTGGGCCAACGAACCGTTGGGCCCAACAGCTACATAGCCATTTGGAGCCTCCAACGGCCATATGGCCCATTTTTTAAAAAAAAAATAAAAATACTTTAAAAGATTTTTTTAAATCCAATTTTTTTTTATATAAATACCTTACACTTTCAAATCATTTTTTATACAATTCTCATTTTCTCTCAAATATTTTATATATCTCTTAAAGTGCTTAATTTTACTTATTAATTTTGCGATTTCAAATACGAGTGAAAGTTTTCTAAAGTCGAAACTTTCGGATACTTTTAAAATTTGATATTTTCGTTCCATCTCTTACTTTTAATTTTTAATTAGTGTATTAATTATTGAATATTTATTTTTATTATTTTTGCGTATTTTGAATATTTTTTAGTTTGATTTATACTATGGATAAATTAAGAAACCTCGGTAAAATAGTCACAAAAAATTATCCCGAAAGTGGTAGTGACAGTAAAAAGCGAATTAGTGGCGGTAGAGGTAGTACAAGTAGTAGATATACCCGTGTGGCTCAAGTACCACTTAGTCAACCTTTTGAAGAAGAAGTAGGTGTAGGTGTTCACGATATGGATTATTTAGAAGCTCAGAAAAATTACGGTATAGAAGAAGATGAAGATGATGAAAATATTGGTGAGACACCCGTAGTAATAAATGCTAATTTTAGATTTGAATCAGTTAACCTTTCTCCCTGTCCTTCCAATGTCCCTAAAAGTCGTAGAAAAACTACCATTGTATGAGAATTTTTTACACCTATAGAAGGAAAAACTAAGGTGCAATGCAATATTTGTCAACAAGTATATGAGTATAAAAGAGTAGGTAATCAAAGGGGTAAGGGTTCATTAATGAGAAATATAAAAGATAATCATGCTAGAGAGTTTCTTATTGCAAAAGGTGATGGTGAGGCTGTTGGTGGGCCAACACAAACTAGAATGAACCCAAGAACCGGTCAGTTAATTAAGAATTTTAATAAATTGAGAAACCGGAAAGAAATAGCAAAAATGGTAGTTGTGGATTGTTTGCCTTTCACTTTTCCTTCTTCGAATGCTTTATTCACTCTATTCAAGCAATTTTTAATCCTGTGTTTAATGGTATTTCTAGAAATACTTGTTGGGCCGATACTTTTAGACTTCATTCACAATATGTTTATTATTTATCTACATTGTTAAAAAAAATTCAATGCAGAATAACTCTAACTTCTGATCTTGGTCGTGTTGTTAATAAAAATGATTATTTAACCATTACTTGTCACTGGATAGATAGTAATTTTGTTATGCAAAAACGTATTCTATCTTTTTTGTATGATGAAGATCGTAGACATACTGGAGAATTTATTTCTGAATCAATTAGTAAAGTTGTAGAATTTTATGGTATTGAAAGAAAAGTTTTATGTATTGCTTTTGATAATGTTTCTAACAACAAGACTGTTATTAAAAAGTTAAAAGCTGATCTCTCTCCGCCGTTACCTGAAATATTTCATGTTAAGTGTGTTTTTCATATATATAATTTAATTGTAAGAGATGGTCTTGAATTTTTTGTGCTTTATATTGAAAAAATCCAGCTTGTTGTTGGCTTTATTTAAGGAAATAATCTGGACAAAAAATTAGAGAATTTAAAGTTAAATGTGAACAAAATGAACTTCGACTGATATTGATGCCTGAAAAATGTGATACTAGATGAAATGCTACGAATGATTATTTAAAAACTTGTCATGCTTATATAGTTCCTATTACACCAACTTTTAACCAATATTGGGGTTCATTTGTTGATTCGGCTGAATTTATGCTACATGATTCTGATTGGGCTGTAATTGATGATCTTGTTAAGTTTTTGGGAAAATATATAGCTACGGTTGAATTTTTCGGTGCTTATTATCCTACTGTTTGTAAATTTTAGCATATATAGCCGATATTTCTGCTTTGCTCAAAGAATATAAGATAAAGAAGGTTACAAAGAAGCTGTTGGTGCTATGTTTGCTAAATTTAAAAAATATTTTTTTTTGATTCCCCCTATTTACTTGGTTGGTGCTATACTAAATACATGTATGAAATATAATACTATGTGACACTTTAGTTCTTTTATTTATTCTAACTTAGAGATAAATGTTGAACCTGAAGATGAAGATGAAGAGCAAGCACAATCAGATTTGTATACGGCTATGAGTGATGCGAACATTTACACAGATAAATTATATAACCATTATGCTGATTTACTTGATTTAGCTGTACCGACAAATATCACTACAATTGTCGCTCATCATCCTACCGAGGATCCATCATCTTCTAAAAGGACAGCACATAGTGATTTTCCTGATCACTTTTATGATTTAAATGTTTGGAACAGTGTTGAGACGGGAACTTACACAGCAACTTCTCGGGAAGAGCTTAAGTATTATCTTCGAATGCCGATAAAGGATAGTAGAGGATGGATCAATACATTGAATTGATGGAAGAATAATGAAAGACAATATCCTGTATTTTCAAGATTAGCTGGAGATATATTGAATGTTCTAATGTTAACCATTGCATTGGAGAGCGCTTTTAGTCAGGGACGATAACAACTTGGAGACAAACAACACTCACTGAGAAGCAATGCTATGAATGTTCTAGTTTTTCTTAAAGATTGGATTAGAGCGGAATGAATAAATCAAGGAATAGAGGTGGAGCCGAAAGACGAACAGAATCTTGAAGAAATTATGACTTCAAGGGAGAACTCAACACAATCAAGTCCAATGCATGATTTTGCTCCCATTGATTTTGACTATCCTGTGTCAGTTCCCGTCAATATTAACATGGATGAGTTGAAAAAAATGATGCAAAATTTGTAGATTTTTCATTCATGTACATTATAAATTTTGGATCACTTTGCAATTAATAAAATATAACATTCATTCACTCCTTGATTTGTATTTTTTTTCCATTTAAACTAAATTTCTAGTTTAAATTAAATACTTAGTTTTAATATATTACTAATTTACTATCAAGCTTTACAATTTACACTAAGTAATAGACAATTAAACATAACAAACATATAGACACATAATGAAAAAATAAATTTCTTTAAGTTCAAAACCTCAAGTATTATTATATTAAGAAGCATATTTTCTATAGTCTCTAAATTGTAATACTTGTGTACAAATTTTGTATACACTCTAAAGTAGTAAGTTTATTTAACGTATACATGTGTATATAGTTTCTAAAGTAGTATATATATAGTGTATATATGTTGTATGTATATTATTTAAAGTAGTTCATATATTGTATGGTACGTATATATGTGTATATATTTTCTATAGACTCTAATGTATTATATATTTAATGTATACATGTGTATATGTTTTATAAAGTAGTATATATATAGTGTGTATATGTTGTCTGTATATTATTTAAAGTATTACATATATTATATCGTAATCGTACGTATATATGTATATATATTTTGTATACACTCTAAAGTAGTGTATATATTTAACGTATACATGTGTATATATTTTTATAAAGTAGTATATAACTATATATATACTATACAGTGTGTATATTTTGTATGTATATTACTTAAAGTAGTACATATATTGTATGGTACGTATATATGTATATATATATTTTTATAGACTCTAAAGTAATATATATTTAACGTATGCATGTGTATATGTTTTATAAAGTAGTATATATATAGTGGGTATATGTTGTATGTATATTATTTAAAGTATTACATATATTATATCGTAATCGTACGTTTATATATGTACATATTTTATATACACTCTAAAGTAGTGTATATATTTAACGTATACATGTGTATATGTTTTTATAAAGTAGTATATAACTATATATATACTATATAGTGTGTATATATTGTATGTATGTTATTTAAAGTAGTACATCTATTGTATGGTACGCATATACGTGTATATATTTTCTATGGACTCTAAAGTAGTATATATTTGACGTATACATGTGTATATGTTTTATAAAGTAGTATATATATAATGTGTATATGTTGTATGTTTATTATTTAAAGTAGTACATATATTATATCTTAATCGTACGTATATATGTGTACATATTTTGTATACACTCTAAAGTAATATATATATTTAATGTATACATGTGTATATGGTTTATAAAGTAGTTAGTAGTATATAACTATATATATACTATATAGTGTGTATATATTGTATGTATATTATTTAAAGTAGTACATATATTATATTGTATGGTACGTATACATGTGTACATATTTTGTATACACTCTAAAGTAGTATATATTTAACGTATACATGTGTATATTTTTTATAAAGTAGTATATTTATAGCGTGTATATGTTATATGTATATTATTTAAAGTAGTACATATATTATATCGTAATCGTATGTATATATGTGTACATATTTTGTATACACTATAAAATAGTATATATATTTAACGCATACATGTGTACATGTTTTATAAAGTAGTTAGTAGTATATAACTATCTATATACTATATAGTGTGTATATATTGTATGTATATTATTTAAAGTAGTACATATATTGCATGGTATGTATATATGTGTATATATTTTCTATAGGCTCTAAAGTAGTATATATATTTAACGTATAGTTGTATACATGTGTGTATGTGTATATGTTTTCTATGTTTCTAATGTAGTATATATATACTTATATAGTGTATATATATTGTGTGTATATCACTATATTGTTTAACGTATTTAAAATGTATGTAGGTGGGTATATATAGTGTATATTGGAGAAAAAACTTTTAAATTTTAATTTCATTTTTTAAAGGTTTGACCCGATTTTGACCGGGTTGACCTGGGTTGGACCGGTCTACGTATAATGGGCCGGTCCTGGTTTGTTTGTAAAAAAATAATTGTTGGGCCCGGTACCGGGCTGGACCATTTAAACAGGCATGGAACCGGACCGGCCCACGATCCGGTAAATTAACATGGGCCGGTTTTGGGTTGACTCGGCCCCACCCCTTTGATAGACTAAGATCTTTTAGATCAAGTTCTTCTAATGCATATACTAGATCATCTATACCATTGATCTTCTCTCGATATTTCTTTGAGAAAATATATCAAATCCCACCTCAACGTGTCAGCAAAATTTATTTTAGAACCTAAACTAATCCGGTAATTATATACCCCTTAATAATTTTTAAATGAATTTTTTACCACCCTAATTGCTGACTGGTAAATTTTTTAAAAATCAGCACGTAAATAGCCAAAAAAATGTGAAAAAAAGGTGGGACCCACCTTTTAAATTTTACAAATTTTCTTTATATATATATATATATATATATATAAGAAACCATCTTCTTCATAACCCTCCCCCTTGAAAGTTATTAAAGGGGGTATATAATTGTCCGATTAGTTTATGGTCTAAAGTAAGTTTTGCTAACAAGTTGAGGAGCGATTTGATGTATTTTCTCTATTTCTTTTGTTTCTTTAATATCTGATTCTTCTTTTTTATTTTTTGAACTAGAGCCTTCTTCTTATTTATTCTTAGAACTAGAATCTAATTCTTCTTTTCGCCTTTTTTTTTTTTAGAAAACTAGATATAATTCTTTCATCAAGGCTTCTCTTTTGGTATATGCCTTTATTAGAGAATGTAGGAGTAAAAATTTCTTTCCTAATTCTTTATCAAAGGCGTCAGCTTTTTCGATAAGATTATTCATTCTTATTGGCGTGCTATCCTTAATAGTTTTGATTTCTTTTTTCTATTAGATTAATTTTGACGACTATATGCTTTTGCATTTCTATAAAGTCGTCAAGTTTTTGCAAAATTTCGTTATTACTCATTGAGTATTATTATAAATTATGTTTGAGCTTATGCTCATAATAATAAATCTCAATTTCTAACTGAAATATAATTTTTCTTTGAGAAAATAATGTTTTTTCACAAATTTCTACGAATAGATTATATTCGTAGCGATTTTTTCAAAAAATAAGCTCTTGTCTTTTTTCCGAAAGTAATTCAAAAATTTGTTGTTTATCCGTCAACTTTACTTGACTTTGATACCACTTGACTTGGGTTGTTCTCAAACAGGGTAAATAAGCGAAAATAGATCAAAATCTGAAGTCCTAAGGAAAAAAATTACAGAATTTGAAACACACCAGTTTAATGCCACACCAGAAATATGGACTACGGCGTGCAAATTTCTAAATCATAGACACAGTAAAGGAGATGATGGCGGCAGCACATCAATTTCTGACAAAATGTGATCTACAACTAAAAGCAGCCTAAGGACAAAAATGGAGCAAAAGACGTAACCACTTACATCAACAATTCGGCGGCACAAATCGACAAAGAAGAAAAAGAAGAGTGGACCTCTTAGTTCAAAAGCAGCCTCAAAAGTAAATCAGACCTTATCGAGATAAGGGACTAAAAAAAAAGTCTTTTGAAGGGATGGCCCGGAAGAAATATAAAATAGTACTTCTACCTCTTCTTACAGATATAAAAGGAGCGGTAGAAATTTAGAAGAAAAGCTAAAAGAATCAACACCGAAATTTGTTGTGAAGATACTGAAGCAGTGTCACAATAGTAATGTCAGCTGCTTCAATTGTAATTTTACTATATTACCCCTAATTAATTACTATAGGTTATTTAAGTACTAAATTTTTTTATAATATTTAATAAAAAATATAACATAGACATAAAATAATAAATTCACTTTTGATTTTTTAAATTAACCTGATGTCCTATATGAGGCCTATTTATGTTTTTTCCACGAGTATTTTTATAGTAATTTTTATTATATAAAGGGCGACAAGTAGGCACGTCGTGTTGCCTGCTTCAACTGCTTTAATTGTAATTTTACTATATTACTATATATAATAAAGGGCTCGACATGCCTGCTTGTGCTACCTGTTTCAGCGATTCAGTTATAATTTTATGATATTACCCCTAATTAATTACTATATATTATTTAAGTACTAAATTTTTTTATAATATTTAATAAAAAATATAACATAGACATAAATAATAAATTTATTTTTGATTTTTTAAATTAACCTGATGTCCTATATGAGGCCTATTTATATTTTTTTCACGAGTATTTTTTATAGTAATTTTTATCATATAAAGGGTGATAAGTAGGCACATCGTGTAGCCTGCTTCAGCTGCTTCAATTGTAATCTTACTATATTACCCCTAATTAATTACTATAAGTTATTTAAGTATTAATTTTTTTTATAATATTTAATAAAAAAACATAAAATAGACATAAAATAATAAATTTACTTTTGATTTTATAAATTAACTTGGTGTCTTATATGAGGCTCATTTATGCTTTTTCACAAGTATTTTTTATAGTAATTTTACTATATCACTTCTAATTAGTTATTATAAGTCATTTAAGACATGTCTTCTTCGTTGTTTCAATCGTGATTTAAATGTATCACCTGTAATTAATTATTATGGTCGCATTAGAAAATTAATAATATTTCATAAAATAAACATAAAATGATATATCAACATAAAACAATTGATAGACAATCGAAATTATATTAGTGCCACATAGACTGACTTTCGTATATCACTTCTAAGTCATTTAAGGCATGTCTTCTTTGTTGCTTCAATTGTGATTTTATTATATCACCCCTAATTAATTATTATGGTCGTATTAGAAAATTAGTAATATTTCATAAAGTAGACACAAAATGACATGTCAACATAAAATATTTGATTGACTATCGAAATTATATTAATGCCACATAGGCCGACTTTCGAAATTATATCAGTGTCACTTAAATTGAAATAGAAAAAAAAGTATTATAAATCACAATAATGAAAAATTTTAATTATTTAGATTATATTTGTGTAACATAAATTGAGATACAAAAATAGCATATATTGCACGGGCCCTTCAATGTCTAGTATATATATATATCTATAATCTATATCTATAATATATTAAAAGTGTGAAGACCCTTAGAAAAGTGATATAATCTATATCTATCTATAATATATTAAAAGTGTGAAAACCCTTAGAAAAGTGATTTGAACTTTTTGCCCTTCATTAAAACACCCACAATAGACAAAATTATCTTTTCACCTTTTTTAAAAATAATTATTATTAAATTATTATTCAAATATTTAGGATACAAAAAGAAAAAAAAAAAAAGAGTCACATAACTAAAAGAAATTAAATGTAATATGACAAATTTTTAACTAGGAGTCCTACACAATTTTTTACGGAAAAAACTTGCCATAAAAAGGAAAGAAAAAATTTAGAACCAAACGTTTTTTTTTTTTGGTAAGAAGAACCAACGTTATAGTTTAGAAAAAGGAAGAAAAGAAAAGGTATAAATTTATTAATGGAAAAATTTTAGGAACTAAAATATTCCTTTTTAAAAAACATACGTATGGAAAGAAAAAAATATATTTTATTCATATATAATATTTAACAATCTTAGGAAAGTGATTTGAACTTTTTATCCTTCATTAAAATACCCTGCAATAGACAAAATCATCTTTACACCTTTTTAAAATAATTATCATTAAATTATTATTCAAATATTTAGGATACAAAAATAAAAAGAAAAAAGAATCACATAACTAAAAGAAATTAAATGTAATATGGCAAATTTTAAATTAGGACTCCTACACAATATTTTAGAAAAAAATCCTTTCCAGAAAAAGAAAAAAAAAATTAAAACCAAACGAGTTTTTTTTTTTTTTTTTTGGTAAGAAGAACCAAACGTTATAGTTTAAAAAAAGGAAGAAAAGAAAAGGTACAAATTTATTAATGAAAAAATTTTACCAACCAAAATATTCTTTTTTAAAAACATATGTATGGAAAGAAAAAAATATATTTTATTCATATAAAATTTATAATATTTAACAATTCTAAATCAAATAGAATTTTATCTTATATAAAAAAAATGTCTACAATTCTATTTAAGTAGTTATTTGATCAAATTTTACTAGAAAAATATCTTCTCCTTCTATATTTTCTTCTTATTCTTAGTTTTGTTTTGATTTTGATTGATGATTAATTAACGTTTTCTTCTTGTAGGAAATGTAGAAATTCCCACATTCTGAGAGGGTGCTGGGGTCAAATGGGAGAAGTAGCCAAGGGTCTAAGCCGAGGCTAACCGTTCCTTCCCCTAGAATGTCACTACCACAATCATGCATGACATTTGCCTTTAACAGAAGACTAATATTCAAGAATAGAGAGATACGGCCTAGAAGTCGTCCTACTTCAAAAAGACATATGGCATAATTTACAACGTTTCCATACACATGATCTCTATGAACAAAACTACTAGTAAGGCTTTTACCACACAAGATGTTCAAAGAGTCAAGTACGCCATCAAGATCAATCCTATAAACACTATCGCTAACTTGAGATTTTTCAAGCACACCACACATATGCTCAAGTAGTGGAATACATTCATGAGTAAGTTGATCTTCATTCACATCCTCACTAGTTGTTGACAACTCGCATGCCAACATAGACTCTCCTTGGCTCGCACAAGGGTCAACTAGTGTGTGTCTACTAGTGTGTGAATACTCTCGTCAATTAGAAATTGAGTCTTACTCAAGTTATAAGAGCTAGCACTAGATGGACACAAATTATTCTTGCGAGAAGAATCAATTTTGTCATCTAAAGGATCAACTAGTGCTTGCGTACTTACAAAAAGAGTTTGGTCCTCCCGCGACCTAATATCACCAACAGTATCAAAAAAGGATGACTCGAACACCTCTACCCTAGGCAAATCCGCAACTACACCTACTTAGATCCTACTAGCCACAACACAACATACTAAGTTTATAGGAGTGTAGGGGATAACGTTTTTACCTCGCAGCTCACATGAGCTATGACCTTCCTCTTGACATGGGTCCGGGCATCCCACTTGCTCCCTTTGACCTACCATACGATCCAACCTTTCATTTGCCATAGCTAGGTCTAGGGACATAGTGTCGAGGTAGGCCAAAAATGGTGGTATTGTTGTCTATGGGTTGAGAGGTTGAAGCCGCGGGTTCCCTTGTAATTGTACCTAAAAAAAAACAAGCCTACAAAGCAAAACACAAGTTAGTTCAGAACAACCTCACCACATTCCCACACACTTGATTGTATCACACTTGGATTCACAAGTGTTACAAGTTGGCTTGTAGTTCGTGATGAGTCGAGGGGTGAGTCTACTTCTTGATCGGGATGGGTTCTTTGTTTGAAGACTCAAGAAAATAATGTTCGAACTTGAACCAAGAAATTCTAAGATTCAAAAACAAGAAAAGCACAAAATAACGCTAAGACGAACAAACGAGCACAAAAACTAACTAACAAGCTAGTAGGAGATTACAAGGTTGTCAAGTAGTGTTCGAACCAACAAACAAAACTAAGAAATCTAAAATTTAAACTCAAAATGTTGCGTGAACAGTAATTTAGTGATGTGACAGTCCACTATTGGCTTCGGTTTTGTCAAAATTTTACTCTTCAATTTCAAGTCTTGACCAATCTACAATTTGGAAATGGTAGATTTGGTTAATGGAGGGAAATTTGGTCTTGGAGCTTCTTTTTCAAGTTCAAAACAAGACTTGACCTTCTTGGTACTTTCTCTTTGAAACAAGGTCCTTAAATCAAGAAAAGTAGGTGAAAAAGTGATTGTCAAGTCTTTTGAGTGATGTGATCAAGTCTTTCACCAACAAGTACTACAACTTGGTTTTTCACCTTTTGTGGATCTAATGTTCACTTTTTGTTTTAACAAAAGATGAAAAGGGTGAAGAACAACAAGAACACAATAAAAACACCAAGAACAACAAGAATATTCTCCAAGAACAACAACAAATTTCAACGCCCAACTCCAAACAACAAGGCCTTCAACACAGTCAAGGCTTAGAATGACAACAACATCAAATCAGCCATACTTTGTTCACGTTAAAAACATCAACAAGTTCAAGTTCAAGCTTAGATTTGGACACTTTTTAGTGTTGGTGAGAAAGAAACCAACACTAGAAACACTCTAAACAACAAAACACTACAAGATCTAGTCACAAATAAATACGTCGGCCAAGACAACAAGAACGGACAGATTACTCTTTTTCTGGAATTTCTTTTAGTTTTTCAACTCTTTTTTTTAAATATTTTTTTTCAACTCTCAAGCCCAAGATTGATCTTGTTAGAACAAAATCAAAGATGGCTTTGATATCAAATGGTACAAGAATTACAAGGACAACACGAAATACACTTCAAAATCAGTCCACTTGATCAAAAATTCGAGGACCCTTTGAAGACCACACTCGGATTCAACAAACAACAACAAGAACACAATGTATTGATGTATTTAACACCTAAAAATAGCTAACAACAAACTATGTTAACAACAATAAGATGAAGAACAACGATAATGGAACAAGAACAACAAGTAACGGATTTGAATTACAAGAACACAAACAAATGATTACAACATAAACAAAATGGATAGATAATTAGACCTTGGTTGGTATAATCTTAAGAATCCAAGAATATGGTAATATTAGACCCTTAACACTACACACAACGGTTAACCTAACTCCTACGTTGACACAAGAAGAACTTTACCTTCTCTAAATCCCAACGTATCAATCCAATATTGCAACACAAGTGATATCCACACGTGTTGCCCTCATTTCGGTGTGGTGGCTATTCCAAGCCGTACAACTAAAAGTGTTTCATGTTTTCAAGTCTTACATCGATAAACAACTTACAAATATCATCAAAGTCTAATGAATGAAATCCTAAAAGGTTCTATTTATAGATATTATAAAAATAGTGTGAAATGTCCATAATACCCCTCAAGGGTGATGTGCCCATCAAGTGCAAGAAGTGGGATGATTTTGGTGTGTTTAGGCCCTTTTTTACACTTCGCTTGTGCACTTCATTGGACGGATTCTTTACGCACTCATTCACGTCTATCCTCGTGGTCGTACTTGTATCAACTTACCTCAGCCCTAGTCTAAGCTCTTTCAGATAGTTCAGATGGGTTCGTGGAGTATTGTGATACATCCAAAGTACGTTTGGATTATGTCCTCATGCAGCATGATAAGGTCATAACATACCCCTCCAGACAGCTTAAACCCCATGAGAGGAATTATCCAACTCATGATCTTGAGTTTGCAGCCGTAGTCATTGCCTTGAAGATTTAGAGGCATAATCTCTATGGATTTCATGTAGATGTCTTCACAGATTACAAGAGTCTTCAGTATGTTTTTTCTCAAAAAGATCTCAATCTTCGTCAGAGAAGGTGGTTAGAGCTCTTGAAAAACTATTACATGTGTTCTCTATCATCCGAACAAGGCCAACGTAGTGGTCGACGCACTCAGTAGGCTATCCATGGGTAGTGTTTCTTATATGGAGGATAGTAAGAAGAAGTTAGCTCAAGAAGTCCATCAGCTTGCCAGACTAGGCGTTCGCTTAGTCGATTCTTCAGAGGGTGGGCTATTCAAGATTTACCTCCACCAAAGAATAAAACGGAGGTGATGAGTTTACTTGGAAGGTTGAATTGTATCAGTAGATTTATTGCTCAGCTTACGACAACCTGCGAGCCAATATTCAAGTTGTTGAAGAAGAATGCTAAAGTTGAATGGGCTGAAGAATGTCAAGAGGCATTTGACAGAACTAAGAAGTACTTGTCGAATCCGCCTATCTTGTTTTCTCCAGAGCCAGGCAGACCCTTGATATTGTACATGTTTGTGTTAGAAAATTATTTTGGCTGTGTATTGGGTCAACATGATGTTACAGGCAGAAAAGAACAGGATATATACTACCTTAGCAAAAAGTTTACCATTTATAAGGCTAAGTACTCTCTTCTTGAGAAGACGTGTTGCGCCTTAACTTGGGTAGCCTAAAAGATAAAACATTACTTGTCATCTAATACTACATACCTCATCTCTCGTATGGATCCTTTAAAGTACATTTTCCAGAAGCCTATGCCCACAGAAAGACTAGCGAAATGGTAGATGTTACTCACAGAGTTTGATATTGTCTATGTGACACGAACTATAATGAAAGCTCAAGCTTTAGCAGATCATTTGGCTGAAAATCCTATAGATGGGGAGTATGAGCCATTGAAGGCTTATTTTCCAGATGAAGAGGTATTGTATGTTGATGTTTGTTTTGGAAGATTACCATTTAGATTGGAAGTTGTTCTTTGATGGAGCTGCTAATGTAAAAAGAGTGGGGATAAGAGCAGTTCTTATTTCTGAATCAGGACAATATTATCCTATAACAGCCCAACTTCGATTCTACTATACCAATAATATGACAGAATACGAAGCTTGCATTCTGGGATTGAGATTAGCTATTGACATGGGGTCCAAGAACTGTTGGTATTAGGAGATTCAGATTTATTATTCCACCAAATCCAAGATGATTGGGATACTCGTGATTCAAAACTCCTACCATATAGAGGTTGTTTGCAGGATCTTTGTCAACGATTTGTATCAGTGAAGTTCAAACACATTCCCAGAGCTCATAATGAGATTTTTTATGCTTTGGTGACCTTAACTTTGATGCTTCAATATCCCAACAAAACCTATATTGACCCTCTGCATATACAGATTCATGATCAACATGCATATTGCAATGTTGTTGAGGAAGAACTTGATGAAGAGCCGTGGTTCCATGATATCAAATAATATATTCAGAATGAAAAATATTCTATACATGCCGATGGTAACCAAAAGAGAAGCATTCGATGTTTGTCTAGTAAATTTTTTCTAAGTGGAGGAATCTTGTATAAGAGGACTCCTGATTTGGGACTTTCGAGGTGTGTAGATGCTAAAGAAGCTTCAATAATTATGACTGAAGTGCATTTTGGGATTTGTGGACTAGACATGAGTGGATATGTTTTGGCAAAGAAAATACTCTGAGCAGGTTATTATTGGCTCACCATGGAGCGTGATTCCATCAATTTCGTTTGTAAATTTCATGAATGTCAAGTACACGGAAACTTGATACATTCCCTTCCATCTAAGTTGCATACAATGACTGCTCCGTGACCGTTTGTGGCTTGGGAAATGGACTTAATTGGACCAATTAAACCAAAGGCTTCGAATGGACATAGGTTCATCTTAGTAGTGATTGATTATTTCACGAAGTGGGTGAAAGCAACGACTTTCAAGTCAGTGACCAAGAAAGTGATGGTTGATTTTATTCACTCCAATATCATTTATCTGTTTGGCATTCCAAAGATAATAGTCACAGATAATGCTGCGAATCTCAATAGCCATTTGATGCAAGAAGTGTGCCAGTAATTTAATATTATGCATCGGAATTCAACTTCTTATCGCCCAAAGGCAAATGAAGCTGTCGAAGCTGCCAACAAGAACTTAAAGAAAATACTCTGCAAGATGGTGCAAGGGTCCTGACAATGGCATGAAAAGTTACCTTTTGCTTTGTTAGGTTATCGTACTACAGTTCGGACTTCAATTGGCGCAACTCCTTACTTGTTAGTGTACGGAACTGAAGCAGTTATACCTGTAGAGATTGAGATTCCATCTCTTCAAGTAGTTGTGGAAGCTGAAATTGATGATGACGAATGGGTCAAGACTCGTTTGGATCAATTAAGCTTGATTGATGAAAAAAGATTAACATCGGTATGTCATGGACAACTATACCAGAAGAGAATGGCACGGGCATACACTAAAAAGGTGCGTCACAGACATTTTGAAGTTGGTCAGTTAGTACTAAGACCCATCCTACCTCATCAGATTGAAGCCAAAGGCAAATTTTATCCTAATTGGCATGGACCATTTATGGTGAAGAAAGTGTTAACTGATGACGCGTTATATCTGACTGATGTAGAAGGAAAAATGGAGAGAATACCGGTCAATGTTGATGCAGTTAAAAGATATTATGTATGATATTCATGTACAATTATGTTATGTATGTTTTGTACTTACATTTTAAAAATTGAAATGATGAAGGCATTTTGTTCTACTATCCGAATAACATATCAACCTTTGCTTACCCCTTTTTAGCTTTTATTTTTCTCCGTACCCCTCTTTTGGAATCAAATTAAAGTTAGAAAAATTGAAAAAAAAAAGAGTTGAAAAAAAAAGGGTTGAATTTTTTTATTTTTTTTTTAAAAAAAGAAAAAGAAATAAATCAAAAATTAAAAATCAAGAAAAAGAATGATGTTTCCTGAACTACGTTTGACCTGATTCTTGCTATGACAAGATACGTAGGTAGCCCTACTCTGGGGTTCGGTCCAACCAAAAGACAATTCAAATTACCCAGAATGAGATAAAACTGAGGCAAAATTTATTTCCTTAAAAGAGTTGATTCCAAAAGTTGTATGTTTCACAAATGTTATAAAACTTTTTGAGCCTCATGTTGCCCTTTCTTTCTAACCCCTTTTCAAAAGCCAAGTTACAACCAAAGAAAGACCTTCAGATCAATCTTTGAGAATGTCAAGGCTAAACATGTTCTGAGTGCATGATATTTCATATTTTGGGTGTTATTTTCTAAAAAAATAAATGAAAATGAGAGAGTTTTATTGGTGAAAACCCTTTTTGGGTACCATAAGACGACTGGGAGCTGAGAAAAAAATAAAAATGAGATAGGCTCGATGGCAAAAACCCATTGAGGTTCCACAAGCTAAAGGAGGATAGTAATTTAGAGTGAATAAATTCAACAATGGCTCAGTTTCAAACTCAATAAGTGGGTAAAAGTTGTAATGAATGGTGTGGGTAGATCTGGTTGTTTGATTCAAAATGTACGTCATAATCACCCGAATCGATT
Organism: Capsicum annuum; assembly: GCF_002878395.1. Lineage (NCBI taxonomy): Eukaryota > Viridiplantae > Streptophyta > Magnoliopsida > Solanales > Solanaceae > Capsicum > Capsicum annuum. The sequence goes on from NC_061112.1 coordinate 138,675,319, forward strand.
TCCACATTCAGATAAGTTTTTCTTTTGTTTTGAAAAAGAGATGCCTATTGTCTTTTTCTTTTTTGTTTTATTTTGATTTTTTGATTTTTGTGTCCTTGTCATCAAACAAAATTTTTGTTATCTTGCATGTGTTTAGAGTCAAATTCACGTCAATTCAAGTGAGAAAGGACCCCAAACTTGCTACCAACTTCTTCAATGTACAAAGCAAGGCAAAGGGTCGACGTACAAGGACAATACTTCAAAGTATAATAAAGTACTCAGAATGATCGTGATTTGATAATTTTGGCCCATTAAAAGATAAAAGGTGTATGGATATCAATCAAGGAATGAAAAGGAGTCGAGCATGGAAAGTGCAATAACAGTCAGTTCAAGAGCTGAAAACCACAAACCAACCACCACGTGTGTTTAAAACTCACAATTTTCTTTGTTTTGTTTGAAACAGAGATAGAATGTGTTCAAATAAAGGACGCAATTTCACATTTCTGTCAATGCAAGAATCAGGATTACAGCATGCGATGCTGAATTTCAGTTATGGTAAATTTTATTCTTTGGGAGACGAATTTGTCAAAGCTATTCCAGGCTTTGATTTATTCTGTCACTATATTTTTCAAAACATTAAAATTTAACGACACACAAATTTTCCCAGTATAAACTGGGGAAAAATTTTATGTGTGGTATATGAAATTTATTTTGTGCTCAGGACCTTCATGAAGAATGGGGCAGAACCCTCCCGAAGAATGAGAATTTATTTTATGCTCAGGACCCTCCTGAAGAATGAGAATTTATTTTATGCTCAGGACCCTCCTGAAGAATGGGACAGGACCCTTCTGAAGAATGAAAATTTATTTTATGCTCAGGACTCTCCTGAAGAATGGGACAAGACCCTCCTGAAGAATGGGAATTTATTTTATGCTCAGGACTCTCCTGAAGAATGAGAATTTATTTTATGCTCAGGACCCTCCTGAAGAATGGGACAGGACCCTCCTGAAGAATGGGAATTTATTTTATGCTCAGTACCCTCCTAAAGAATGGGACAGGACCCGCCTGAAGAACAGGGTAAAGGAAAAGAAGTCCAGGAGCCCGCCTGAAGAATAGGGTGAAGAAATTGTAAGTCCAGGAGTCCGCCTGAAAAACAGGGTGAAGAAATTATAAGTCCAGGAGCCCGCCTGAAGAACAGGGTGAAGAAAAAGGAAGTCCAGGAGCCCGCCTGAAGAACAGGGTGAAGAAATTGTAAGTTCAGGAGCTCGCCTGAAAAACGGGGTGAAGAAATAACAAGTCAGGGACCCCCTGAAGAACAAGGTGATTTTTCAAGTTCAAGTCATCAAAATTCAAATCAAGATTCTAGAGATTGCAATTTTCATTAGTAATTTTTCATTTTTTATTAGTCATTTGAATGTAAAAGGCAGAAGTTGTTGACCGGAGACTCGACAGAATCTCACTCGACTTTAAATTTTTTCTCTCACCAAATTATCTTTGAACTACTCATGACCTGATTCCCTTATAACCCGGGATAGGTAGGACGTCCAAAAATAGGACTCGGTTACATTTTTCTTTTATTTTTATTTTTATTTTTACCTTTCAAATAATTGGAGGTTAAAAAATGTAGACACGTTTTTTTTTTATCTTCCCTCAAATTTAAATATTTATATATTATTTTGATTATTATTTTTATTTTTAATAAATTTTTAATAAAAATAAATAATTAAATAAAGTAAACTTCAAGATATTTTATTTTTATTCTAATTTTAAAAATAATATAAAAAATAATAAATAATTTTCCTTTTATAAATTTTTAATAAATAAATTAATAGTTTTAATACTATTTTATTATATTTATATTTTTCTATTTATAAATTGTTATTATATATTATTAAATATAAAATTAATTAATTATTATTATTGTTATTATTTCATTTATTTATTTTATTTATTATTATTACTATTATTTTCTATATAAAATAAAAAATAAAAAAATTGAATTTTAAAATTCTTCCCTCTTATCTGCTAATGAGATTTCCTCCCCAAAAGGTTAACTATTCCTCCCCAATTTTTTTATATTTAAAGGACTGTCTCACCCGAGAACAAACTACCTATTTTGATCAGAAAATCAGATAGAAAAACAAATACTGACAAAATCAACAAGGAGAACGAGAGAAAGAGACGAAAAAGAAAACACAACAAAGAAATTAAAGGAGACGAGTTAAGGATTTCGTTCGAGATTTCGGTGACATCGTCTTTGCCTCTTCATTTGATTTAATCATTATTTTGTTAAAATTGGGTTGTCGAAACATGAACAAATTTATTTGATGAGGAAAGTTGATTATTTATGTCCTTTAACTTTGTTCTTTAGTTCTTGTATTACCTTTTATTCTTATACAGTTGGCATTCTTTAAAGTATAATTTTTTTATTTTTTCTTTGTTTTCTTTCTTTATTCCATCTCATAGTATGAATAGGTTAAGAGTCTTTCCCAATTTCATAGTGTATGTGCGCATTCTGTCAAGTTGGAATTTCTCCATTATCTTTCCATGTTATGTGTATTTAACATATTAGTTCCCATTATAATTGCTTTTTTTTTTTTTCTAACCTGAGTAATTATATGATATTCAATGTGGAAAATTGCTAGTAAAGTTATACTATGTTTCTAACTTCTTTTATAACATGCATGCATGAATATAATAATATATTTGGTAGTAAGGATAAGAAGAACGATAGATCAAAAAAAAAACTTATTGTGAAGTTTTATTTACTATTTTAACTTTGTGGATCCTAAAAGTTAGTTGTTGTTAACCTTTGAAATCAATAGATCGTAGTTGTCTTGAAGTTTTCCGTTCGGTTTGCTCAAAGTCCAATATTATCTTATTCGAAAACTTCAGGCTTTGAACGAACAAAGACTTTTTTTTTTATTTTTTTTTATTTTTTACGAAAGGTCCATTTCTTGTTATTTCTTTGCTATTATTTTTAGTTATGTTGATTCCTTCCAATGATTTTGCTTAAAATAAGTCAAAAATTTGCTTTGTTATGTTAGTTGATATTTGTTAAGTTATTCCGCTACGCTTATCATTAATAGTAAAAGTTGTAATTTTCTTTACTAAGGAGTCATTATCATGTAGAAATTCATTAAATTGAAAATGTTCTAGCAACATTACGTTAGTATTTGTTGTGGGTATCTTCATTATAATTAGAATGAAATGGGAGAATTACATAAAGTAGCATATTTAAGACTATAATTACAATAAATGACAATACTTTTGTAAAATTACAGTTTATAGCAAGAGTAACATTATTTTACTCATTAACTAGGCAAGTACATATTTTACTCTCACTACTGTACATTTTCCTATTTTCACTCCACTATTTCACCTCCTCAAAATATAGTCATATCTTTTACCCTTTTTTTTTTCATCTTATTTTTTTATCATTTTATTTTTTATTTTTTATTTTATTTTATTTTCTTTGCATTTTTTTATTTCCACTTTATTTTCTCTATTCTATTTCTCTTTTTTTTTTTTTTTTTTTCTTTCTCTCTTTTATATCTCTACCTTTTTTTTTCTTGTTATTTTTTTTTCATCTTATTTTTTTATTTTGATTTTTTTTCTTTTTCATTTTTTTCTTTCCACTTTATTTTCTCTCTTCTATTTCTTTTTTTTCCTTTTTCGTTTTCTTTTTTTTCCCTTTCTCAATTTTTTCTTCTTTTTTTATTTTCGTTTTCTTCTTCTTTTTTCTATTTTATTTTGTTTCTTTTTTCTTTTATTTTTACACTTCTATTTCTCTTTCTCTTTCTTCCTTTTTTTTTTTTTCGCTTCTCATTTTTTCGTTTTTTTCTTTTTATATTTTTATTTTTTTTCCATTTTTTTACTCTTCTATCTCTAACTTTTATTTTTGAAAAGACAAATATGTATATCACATACACATGTTCAAAAAACATACAAAATTCATAGTCATACAGATCTGGATATGTATTTACTGTACAAAATATACATATGTATTTACGAAATACATATCATATTCATATTAAACAGTAACAAACATAACTATACTATATATCTTCATATGTATTTGCAAAATACAAAGGTGACCCATATGGAATAAGAATAAATATGGATCAGGTATGTATTCTGTAAATACATATGTAGAGCTATATGTATTTTATACGGTGTTGAATTTATCTTTGAATTGTACATACTATGTCATTTTAGAGGGTAACATATGTACTTATTTGTTTTCTTTTACTTTTTTAAGATATGTATATGTATTTTTTTATTACCTATATGTATATGTATATAGTTGTCATTTTTGTTATAGAGATTTTGTGTCCTATATGTTTATATATACATGTGAGTCAGATATATATATTTCTCTAAATACATATGCAGATATATATGTATGTTTTTTACCGTAAATACATATGCAGATCTGTATGTCTATTTATTTTGTATATTTTTTGAATATGTATATATGATATAGATATTTGTTTTTTAAAAATAAAAGATAGAGATAGAAGAGTAAAAAAAAAAAATAGAAAAAAACAAAAA